>NC_134570.1:98284621-98399621 GCF_050947875.1 Dermacentor variabilis | reverse complement strand
TCCGACGCTGGTGTCTCCCTGCCGTACACCGTCGACGCGTGCACTTTCCTCCAGCCCCACCCGCCAGCGAACGCTTCTTCCGTACGTCGGAAAACTTGTCGTCCAGCCGACTTATAATTGTGCAAATTTGCGCTGTGGTGTATGCGTAGCGTGCCGGGGACAGATTAGTCGACCAGCGAAATAACTTGAGCATGTTCACATTATCTGTTTCCTTTCTCGCCTTTTTTTCTTTCCTTCTTTTCGTGCGATCGAAGCTTTGCTGCGCCGAGCGTGACGGAAGAGCGGGCTAACGCAAGACCACCGTTTTCTATTCGACCGCGTAACGCGTTTTTTTTTTTTTTTAATTCACATTGATCGCGCCCGTAATGCTTCGAAGCAGCGCGGTACACGACTCGAAAAAGCGTAGCAGAATCGAGAGCTCTGAGTTACACACGACTAGGGACGTTACCTTAGTATACTTTAAACAAAGCAAAAGAAGAGAAAACAAAAACAACAACAACGAGCCAGTTGTCGAAACGGTTTCGGTGCCACGGTCGAACCTAATCTCTTAAGCATGCGCGGAACTCTTGAACCAGGCACGATCTCGTTTTACATGCACCGAAGAACGTGTCAAAGTGTCCGATGAACGCTAAGATTCGTGTGTAGTTGAATGGCGTTTAGGCTTTCTGTTTATCTCAAGCCGTGTCGAATATCAACGTGGTTGGCGCATATTTCTGCAAATTTTTGTAAATCAAGAAGACGTCGTTTGCTTCTTTAGGGGGCGCTGAGACATTGAAGAGCACTAACTTTTACATACACTGAAGCGCTAGTTATAGAGAATCCGACAAACGCCTATAGATGGCGGTATACAGTGAAATTCTACAGCACTGTGTCTCCATCTGGTCTCGGCTCCTGTCGACTACACGGCAGTTGCGAATACATCCCCTTCGAGATCAACAGGGCGCTGAATTTTCCCATTAGTTTCGAAAATGCAATAAACAACGGTTATTGACCCGGCGGCGTTAAGGGCCCCGTGTTGCAGAAAATCCGGTGTCGGTGTCCGGCGCCGGCGTCCCCGTGAGCGAAAATGGCCGAATTTATTTCGATATAAGTATACGCCGCGCCATTCTATCGCTAAAGTTGCTCATACCTCGTCTTGCATTCTTGACAAAGTTATTAATTGGATCTTTGACAATGAGAGCCGACAAACAAACGTCATGAAAAAAAAAAAACGCCGACAGCGCATGCCTTTTATGTTAAATCTTCTAAGACTGAAATATTAAAAGTGCGAAATAATAACAGAAACCTGAAAATTATGTATTTTTTTTTTCCACGCGGCTGTGCACAATCTCCGAGATCGGCCCATGCAAGAGGCTGCGTTTCTACCAGAGATAGAGAGAGAGAGAGAGAGTAAAATTCAGGTAGGCAGGGATGTTAACCAGTCAATAGTCTGGTTGGCTACCCTACGCTGGGGGATGGGAGAAGGGGAAGAGAAAGAAGTTCTACCAGAAAGCTCAACTTCGCGCATAGCGTTCGCTGCCGGCGTTTCCCGGTGTACATTAGGGTTACGTAAGCTGCAGTTGCCGGGAAGCGTGAGAAGCTGTGAGGGATCTTTATTGCTATCGCCTTCCACTCTTAAAGGCGAAGCTTAAGCATCCTCCCATTTTTTTCTAGGTGACGAATGGCGCAACGCTCCGCATTATAAAACCTTCTATATGGTAACGCGTATTTGCTTACTTAAGGATAAGTGGCAGAAATCCCTATAGTTCGCAAAGGATTCACACGTGCAGTTCTTATATTTGCTAAGAATTGTCGCGACAGTGGTTCATGGCTTCATCGTCATGATTACGTATGCAGCAATGGCAGTATATTTCTACTGTGTTCAAAAGGTGTTCAAGGAAAATGTGTCTGCGGAAATAGCAAGGGTATAGTGGAAGGCTCACGCTGAAGAGAAGAACGCCATCCATACCACCGGGAGCCAACAAGATCGCACGGAAAAGCAAATCCCGTAGTTGACGTCAGCAACGACTTTTGCCTTTGGAGTAAACTACTTGGCTCACCTTGCAACGTCGCGTTACATTCGAGTGGATGCAAAACTTCAATTGCTTCAAGCTGCATCACATAAGACGCGCGCTCGGTTCACATACACCTTTTTCGAGTGTTCCTCGCGTGCATATAAAAAAAGAAGAACACGCCATTTTGTACATGCGACACTGCTGTTTCAAATAAAATGTCTTGCGACAGACTGTTCTGCGTACGTTGAACAGAGGCACTGTTAGATCACCAAGAGGGTTCTCGTGCAGCTCTTGTGCAGCTTCTCGAACAGTGTGGTGTTGGCTGTTTCATCCCCTAGAATATTGCGAACAACAGTATGTTATTATAACTGCCAATTATTATTATTATTTGTTTTGAACACATATACACATATACACAGTTAACAGGAAAGGGAAAGCGAGGAGCAGGCTGGCAACTGCCACCGGAAGGGGCACAAAGCCTGCCTACTCTTCTGAAGCGAGCTGACAGCAACACAGATGTGGAAGATAGGAAGGAGGGGAGGAAAGGGGAAAGGAAGAGCAACAGGACAAATCTAAAGACTAAAGTAGAACACAGTACACTACCCACGTTGTTCTGCCGAGTTTCGACTCTGCAGCCGGAATTAAAGTGACGCCGCGTCGAACAGCCTCCACAATTGTCAACCACATCCATGGCTAGCTCGCTATGCGGCTAATTGTGCTCTCCACGATGAGACGCCAAGTACAGCTGCACGCAATCACCGTTTCACCGGTAGTCATGCAAACAATGCAATCATGCAAACAACACACACACACACACACACACACACACACACACACACACACACACACAGAGAGAGAGAGAGAGAGAGAGAGAGAGAGAAACAGAAGCATGCTGGCAATTGTTGACTGTAATGGCAACCACGCCCACCTGCTTAAAGAGAAGAGAGAGATAAAAAAAGAAAGAGATGAAAAAGAAAGGAAAGAGAAGATCACCGGAGGGGCACTTTAGACACGTTGATGAAGGCAACGAAAGAAGCGCGAACATCGCACGCTCGCACGAACGCACGCACACACGCGCAGTATGACGACTATAGGACTATAGACCTTTTACAGCACGATACCCACGGGCGCAGCGATGTTCGCTCACATGACAGCGCCCGCTATTGAGCGCTTTCTGATTGGGGTTTGCTGGCTTGTCTGGGTGGCCACAGTGGCGCCAGACACGGCTCAGACAGCCCCTATTTGGGCCACCACGGTGGGTCGGTGGAAGACATATGACTTTATGTAGTCAAAGATGCAAAAGCAGTGTAAGTATGCTTTTCGATAATCCGATTTATTTGCGGTTGGTGTGACCTCAGCGCTGACGCCCGTTGTTGCACCTGGGTCGCAAGCCCCAAGGGTAGCGTTGGCCTGGCGGCCTGGGGCACAACTGGAAGCATCCGAAGGTCCCGGCAAAGCATGAGTCGACTGGTAACAGAACAACTTGTTTATTCAAGCATAGCATAAGAGCGGGCGGTCAGGTCGACCGAAGTAGAGAGACGGGAGAGCACGTTACTCAACAGAAGAAATCGGAGCCTCTCTCTTGGCGTCCGGGGGCAGCTGCTTTTATACTCTCGCAGTTGAGGGCAAGAAGGAACGCCTCTATAGACGCGCACGTGACTTCGCCGCTCGCGAACGTTGGGATGAGTAGGTGGCGCATCCGCCGGGCCGGCGCCGCTCGGGAACGTTGGGACGCGTAGGTGACGCATCCGCCGGGCCGGCGCCGCTCGGGCACGTTGGGATGAGTAGGTGGCGCATCCGCCGGGCCGGCGCCGCTCGGAAACGTTGGGACGCGTAGGTGACGCATCCGCCGGGCCGGCGCCGGTCAGACCTCCTCGCTTCACAGTTGGGGGAGCTCCTCTCCCCGGCTGCCGCGCTTCGACAAGCGTGGGCACCAACATGCACACACACACACACGCACACGAAGACACGTGGCATTGGAACATGCCTGGACGCGCTTGGCGGGGAGGCGTAGCGGCGGCGCCGAATGGGCCAAAATGTCTGCCGCTTTGAACGAAGCCCCAGCGTCCGTTGCATCCGCGCCGGCTATACCGCGCGTCGTAGGCGAAACGTAACAGACCACCCCGCCGGGGGAAGGAGATCCCGATGGTCAGGGGACTGCATCCGCTGTCCGGAGGGATGTCGCTCGATGATGCTCATAACCGAAGTCGGGCGTCCCTCGACGTTTCTTGAGCGCAGCGCACAGAGAAGGCCTCGTTCTCTCGTTCAGGTTCACACAGGACACTGCAAAGTGACTTCGGGAGAGTTCACATTTTTGTTCTCGTTCCCGGCAAGCGTTAGAACTACGCTGAAACTCAACCGCTCAGTCAGCAAGCACGGCACAACCCTCACTAAGCCCTGCCAGGCTCTTTCCCCTTTTATACCACTGCCTAGTTCCTTACAGTAGTCTAGCAGCACTCAGAACGCGTCCACAAATTGGAAAATTGCACTAGAAAGCATGTCATCACTTTGAAACACTAAACAAAAGCAATATGTTAAAAATCCTGCCTCAGGAAGAAAAACATCAGTAACAAACAATTTTGAGGCTGATTCCTACGTTAGGGGCTTCGACTTAAGCCATCGGCGTTACCGTTGAGACTCCCCTTTTTGTAACGCACCTCAAAGGAATATTGTTGCAAAGCGAGGCTCCAGCGCAGGAGGCGGCCATTTTTGGGAGAGATGGTCTGCAGCCATTGGAGAGGGCAGTGATCCGTCTCAATGATAAACCTCGAGCCGGCTAGATAGCATGACAATTTCTGAACGGCCCACCCGAGACATGCACACTCTTTCTCGGTGGCGCTATACGCCTGCTCACGACTGGTCAGCTTACGACTAGCATACAGGACGGGGTGTTCTACTTCTCCATTTTCCCGTTGGCACAGTACAACGCCCATGCCTCGCTCACTAGCATCGCACTGAACAACGAACCCTTTGGGTAGTCGGGCGATCGTAGCACAGGCTGGCTTGTTAGGGCACTCTTTAGGGCGCTAAAAGCTCTTTCCTTTGTCTCGTCCCAGACGACTGTTTGCGGCTCTGTCTTTCTTAGAGCATCCGTCAGGGGAGCCGCGATATCAGAGTACCTGGGGATGTACCTCTGATAGTAGCCGGCGACACCTAAGAACGACCGAATATCGGTCTTCGTGCGCGGTTGCGGGAAGTCTCGCACAGCGGCCACCTTTATTTCAGAGGGGCGGCGACGACCCTGACCAATCACGTGACCGAGGTAGACAACCTCGGCCTGTGCTAACTGGCACTTAGGAGCCTTGACTGTCAAGCCCGCTTCGCGCAGGCGGGTTAGCACTGCCCGCAAGTGTGCCATATGCTCAGACCAGGATGCGGAGAATATCGCTACGTCGTCTAAATACGGTAAAGCGAATTCTTGCTGTCCCCGCAACACTTTATCCATTAGGCTTGAAAAACAGTATGGCGCGTTCTTCAAACCAAAACTCAACACTTTAGGACGGAATGTTCCCATTGGTGAAATGAACGCCGCATACCTACTAGCCTCTTCTGTAAGTGGAACCTGCCAATAACCCCTGACAAGATCTAGGGTGGAAATAAACTGAGCGCTACTAACTTTCTCAAGGCGCTCCTCGATGTTAGGGATCGGATAAATTTGATCCTTAGTGATGGAATTAAGCCTGCGGTAGTCGACGCAAGGACGAGGTTCCTTGCCCGGTACCTCAACTAAAATCAAAGGGGAGGTATAATCACTCTCACCTGCCTCAATAACACCGAGCTGTAGCATTTTCTTTACCTCAGCCTCCATAATATCGCTCTGGCGGGGTGACACCCGGTACGCCTTGGATCGTACTGGCTCTGGGGAGGTAAGTTCTATGTCATGAGTCAGGACAGAAGTCCTACCAGGCCTCTCAGAGAACAGACCTTGAAACTCTTGTAAGAGCTGGTGTAGTTCGGTTTTCTGTTCAGGCGACAGCGATGCTCCACTGACTAAGTCACTAATGACCTGATCGGTGTCTTTCCTGTTCGTCACTGAGCCTAGTCCCGGAAGCTCGACCGGAAGCTCGACCGGAAGCTCTTCAGGAACGTTTACCATCATGCACACCACTGCTTCCCTTTGTCTATAAGGTTTGAGCAGATTACAGTGGTAAACTTGCTGTGCTTTCCGCTTTCCTTGCAGACTCACCACGTAGTTAACGTCCGACAGTTTTTGAACAATCCGTGCTAGGCCCTCCCACTGCACGTCGAGTTTGTTTTTTAGCGATGTGCGCAATATCATGACCTCATCGCCCACTTCAAAACGACGGGCCCTGGCTGTCCGATCATAATAAACCTTGGCCCTCTGCTGGGCCTTTGCCATTGCTTCACCTGACAACTCCTGTGCCCTTCTTAAGCGTTCGAGGAGCCTAAGCACGTACTCCACCACGACTGGGTCGTCGCCCCTGCCTTCCCACGATTCTCGAAACTTCCGACGGAACGCCTCTGCTGACAGCCTGTACTTTTTTAGCAGACTCGATTTCACTTTGTCGAAATCCTCTGCCTCCTCTCTATTCAAGCGAGCGACTACGTCGGCCGCCTCGCCGGGTAACAAAGTGAGCAAGCGCTGTGGCCACGTTTCCCGAGAGAACCCCTGCTTCTCGCACGTTCGCTCAAAGTTAACCAGGAACAAACCAATGTCCTCTCCAAGCTTAAACGGCCGCATCAGGTCAGTCATTTTGAACAATACTCGTTCTCCTGCACCGTGTGCCTGACTTCCATTACGAGCGCGTTCCATCTCTACCTCGAGACGCTTCATTTCCAAAGCGTGGTCGCGCTCTTCTTTTTCTTTCTCTTTTTGTTCTTTAAGTTCGCGCTCCTGTTTCTCTTTTTGCTCTTTAAGTTCGCGCTCCTGTCTTTTTGCAGTCTCCCTCTCCTCAATGGTCTCAAGGCATTCCGACAGCTCGTCATCCTCAGCTTCTAACTCAAGAATAGCCCTCAGCAGTTCTGGTTTTCTGAGTTTGTCCGAGACATCCAGACCCAACTCTCTTGCAAGCTCCAGCAATTTCGGTTTGCGCAACGACTTCAAATCCATGGCTGCTCTGAATGCTGCTTTCTCTACTGCCTACTATTGTCTTGCCGCAAACTAACCCGGCAGCAACGACAACCACAATTACCAGCTCTGTTTCTGACACTAACAAAAGCCTGGCAAAACTCAGAAGAAGAAAGTCCCGCACTCACCAAACCTCGCAGCCAAGAATTCAGCGCAGTCGTTCCGCTGCAGGCAACCAGTCATCACACAGGGCTCGTTGCACTGCTCCCGGATGGTCGTTGTGCTGCTCAGCATACAGTCAACTGCATATCTTCGCTGCTGGCCTCCGTTGTCGCGATCTCACCGCTGGCAGACAGTTGTTGTAATCGCACCGCTGGCACGAGTTGTTGGGAACTCAGCGCTGACGCCCGTTGTTGCACCTGGGTCGCAAGCCCCAAGGGTAGCGTTGGCCTGGCGGCCTGGGGCACAACTGGAAGCATCCGAAGGTCCCGGCAAAGCATGAGTCGACTGGTAACAGAACAACTTGTTTATTCAAGCATAGCATAAGAGCGGGCGGTCAGGTCGACCGAAGTAGAGAGACGGGAGAGCACGTTACTCAACAGAAGAAATCGGAGCCTCTCTCTTGGGGTCCGGGGGCAGCTGCTTTTATACTCTCGCAGTTGAGGGCAAGAAGGAACGCCTCTATAGACGCGCACGTGACTTCGCCGCTCGGGCACGTTGGGATGAGTAGGTGGCGCATCCGCCGGGCCGGCGCCGCTTAGGCACTTTGGGATGAGTAGGTGGCGCATCCGCCGGGCCGGCGCCGCTCGGGCACGTTGGGACGCGTAGGTGACGCATCCGCCGGGCCGGCGCCGCTCGGGCACGTTGGGATGAGTAGGTGGCGCATCCGCCGGGCCGGCGCCGCTCGGAAACGTTGGGACGCGTAGGTGACGCATCCGCCGGGCCGGCGCCGGTCAGACCTCCTCGCTTCACAGTTGGGGGAGCTCCTCTCCCCGGCTGCCGCGCTTCGACAAGCGTGGGCACCAACATGCACACACACACACATGCACACGAAGACACGTGGCATTGGAACATGCCTGGACGCGCTTGGCGGGGAGGCGTAGCGGCGGCGCCGAACGGGCCAAAATGTCTGCCGCTTTGAACGAAGCCCCAGCGTCCGTTGCATCCGCGCCGGCTATACCGCGCGTCGTAGGCGAAACGTAACACGGTGCAATCTTCATAGTGTGTAAGCTCACCGGGTGAATGCAATAGATGTAACAGCCTGATGTTTGCTTTTACCCTCAACATTTTAGTCTCTATAGCAGCAGGCTTATAGAGCTGACACGGTTGTGCGCCTGTAGCCGTCGTTAATTGTATGCGTGCAGCAACTCCATTCACGAATAGGCTTGTGTGCGCTCAGAGTTAATGCTCGATTACGAGCGGCGTCAACCATGTAGGTTGATTCCGACCGCGTGATTCTTGTCGCCAACGCTGATTAGAGACCTTGGAAATGGTTTTCTAATTGCTTACAGCGCAGAATAAAATGTGTTCGCGTACGCGCGGACAAAAATGTTGCAAGTAAGTGGCCAATCGATCACTCGCCTTCCCGGCGTAGAAAGAAAATTTGCGGTGCCCCGCTATTACTGTACGCTTGACTTCGCTGTTATGGAGCGCGAAGTTGCTGGAGCATACGCCAGTCGTGCTTGCGTGGGGCGGACGCAGCACAGACTTGCATGCTTATCCAAGTTCAAGATCCCATGATATTTTGCGCCAGTTGTGGCGGTAACGCTGTGTTGTTATTGCAAGCGGTGTAAGCGTGGAAGTCATTGCTGGCTGTCGGTTTCCGGTGATGACCGGCAATCGGCTAAAAGAAATTACGGTTTTTACGTGTCAAAATCACGATATGATTGTGAGGCACGCCGTAGTGGGGGTACTCCGGTAATTTGGGCCACCAGGAGTTCTTTAACATGCACCTAAATACAAGTAAACGGGTGTTTTCGCATTTCGGCCCCCATCGAAATGCGGCCGCCGTGGCCGCCATGGTTGATCTCGTGCTCTGCCAGCCAACACCACAGCCACAGCAACCACGGCGGATCGGCAATCGGCTGTCCAGCGATGGCGGTAGAGCTTGATTTGCTCGCTTTGCGGAAGAAGGTTCCTGACGAACGGTTGTAAATACGGGCATTCCTTGCGCCGCTGAGGCGGACGAAGATCGCCACACAGACCGGTACCGCACACTCAAATCTCCGTAGCAGTTCTTGCACTTCACGACAGAGCAGTCTTCCCTCTGCTTTTCCACATTTTAAATAAATTATACTAAGCGATTCTCGGTCTTTGGGTGTTGGAACGTTGCTGGAGCGGTGGGCGGCGCCTGATGGCTGCTTGCTTGAAGGCGTTAGTGTCGGCGAAGTTGAGGAGGCCCGTGGTGCGAGCGGTGCGGAGACCGCTCGCTGTAAAAGGCCTACAGGCGAGTCTCGCAGTTTGGAGGAACACTCTAGTAGAGCTAGCTTTGTGATCACAGCAGTGGGAAACGCGCAATAAGTGTGCAGACTTTAACCGCCGCGGTGGCCTATAGCGGCTATGCTGTTGCGCTGTTAAACGGTAGGGCGCGGGATCAAATGCACGCCGCGATGGCTCCATCCCTATGGAGGCCAAATGAAAGAAAGAAAGAAAGAAAGAAAGAAAGAAAGAAAGAAAGAAAGAAAGAAAGCAAGAAAGGAAGAAAGAAGAACGCGCGTGCCCTGTGCATTGGGGCCACGTTAAAGATGCGCTGGTGGTCAAAATTAATCCTGAGTCTTTCACTACGCCGTGCGCCTCATAATTAAATCGTGTTTCGACACGTAAATCCCCAGCAAACCATGTACACTTCGTGAGCTTGATTCGATTTGCGCCCGAAGTCGGATTTCTGTAGGCTCTTCCCAAAAAACTCACAATATTTCTCACAGTTCTCCAGACTGCCACGCTCAAGTCTATTTACCAGCTATAACGTTATCCAAGCTGTTCAACAAAAAAAAAAAAAGAGAGAAACATGGTGCAAGATATTATTATAGGACCTAGGCTGTTCGGGCGCCAGAGGTCTAACTGAACACTTAAGGTCGTGAAATTGTAACCTGCACCATATTTATTAAATATTTTTCTTTGTTGAACAGCTTGGCTAGTGTTAGCTGCAATCTTCTTAGCTGCCGCTGGATTGTTCATAACTGCCGCTTGTGCTGGAGCTCCTTCTGAAACGGTACTATCTGCCTGGCTCTTTAGAGACGCACACGTCCGCTGCTCCCGGGCTGCTCACCGCCACTGCGCATCGTTCTGCGCAGCATTGAAAATCTCTCCCTCCCCTCTCCTGTGACCTCTGACTCCCAGGGCTGCGGCTCTGACATCACGAGCCTCGACGCAGAGACGGAGAGAGCGCGCACATGAGCGAACGAACAGACGCGTTCAGCCGATTTGCTTTCTAATGAGTGCCATTTGCCGTAGAAAAAAGTGGCACTATAAAAAAAATCGAGAAAATGAAATGTGCGGACTTCAGCGATTACTGAAGCTGTGAAGTCAGTAACTCCGACAGCAGTTACATACGCAAGTGCACCTTTCCACTCGAAAGAAGTCGCTTGCGCCTCGAAGGCAAACATCCTGCGGTTCCTGCCAGCTGAAATGTGCCACCAGCGTTTTCCGGTTTCACTGAGTCTGTGCACCGTCCCCAAGCTTCCCTTACAAATACATGGATCATATCAGAACGCTGAGGCTAAACAAAATCATTAAAATGCATATTGGCGGGGGAAGTCATTCGAAGCGCGGAAAATAAAAGAAATATGTTGGGCGGGTGGGTGGTGTGTTTTCCTACATTCCTGATCGACTGCACCCAGCTGTCACCTTAGCGTGGGAATCTTTTTCATTCCGAGGGATTCAAGACGCTCGCAAGGAATCGTTTCGCTTCTTCTCTCGTTATTCACTGCGAGGGTCTCGACTATGGCAGCCTTGATGTCATTAGGTAGCATGCGAAGGTTTATTATAGCCACGTGCGTGCGCTCCTAAGATCACGTGCGACGTGAAGCCTTCGGGCAAAAAAAAACAACAACAAAAAAACGAGGTCTTTCACATTTGCCCATCATGGCTCTGAGAGGCGCTGGCTAACTCTCCCAGGGCTGCATCTAGCAAACATAAATACCCAAGTTAGCGGCTAAGTTGATGGCCGTCGCCGTAGCAAAACCGGTAGTACATTCTAACCACTGTACTTGTAGTGCAACGCGCGCGTAAGGCGTAGGTTGTGGGTTCGACTCCCACCGGCGACAAGTTATCTTTTCGTTCACCTCCATTTCCCTTTTCTTCTTTATTTTCTACATTTTAGTTTCAACCACAGATAATTTCCCCGATGCTTACCTTGGCTTCGCTGTGTGTTGGATTTATGTGGTCATGATTAACTAAATCGAGCCGCTCGGTCCCCTTCTCGTGCTTATATTTTCGGCGGTCTCTTATATTTATTTTTGCTATCTCGGGATGAGGCCAATTAAACAATAAAAGCAGACATCGAAAGACGAAGGTTTCGTTATTTAATAAACCAAGAAAAATACTAGCCTAATACTAGCCTGCCAGCCAGCTCACGTTCCCACAACGCTGCGTGCGTCGCGCGAATAAAGTTAATGGACCGTCACGCGTTACAACAATGTTGACAGTCACTTAAATGTCCTCACGTAATCTGAATGCGAAGGCTTGAGCACTTATCTAAGTTATTACCTTAAATTAAAGCTCTACCTTAATCCACCTTAAGCCACCTTGCTCCAATTTGTACCAATCTTAATCCACTTTAATCCGCCTTAATCCAATTTTGGGAGTGGGTTAAGTCGGTTTTTTTTAGGTCTGGGCCTCGGCGTCCACCCAACGCTGCATGTGGCTGTTCACCGCGGCATTTCGCAATTCAAGCCGCCGCAGGTCCGGAGCCGGGAACGTGACGTCACCACTTGGTCACGTGGGTTTTTGGTACCACCGTATGATAACGCCGGACGCCGGAATTTCCGCTTCATGGGGTATCTAATGCTTTCGCATTAAAAAGTGGAAGCTAGTTAACGGCAGATTAATGGCGCGAAGAGGACAAATGGGCCGAGAAGGCGCCGTGTCACACTTGCGCAATTATTATATATCGTCACGTGTAAACAAACTCAAGCTACTCTAGTAATTTACTCACGCCATTTTGTCTGGCCTTCTGTTTCGTTTCCTCTTTGCATGAACTTGTTACTCCACCTAGCCAGATTACCTTGAACTGTCGATCCCTCCAGAGAGAGAAAGAGAGAGAGAGGTATAGGCTGAAAGGGAAGTGAAAAGCCGGCTGATGGCGCTGTAACTGTCTGGCAAGTGGCCAAATACTGATTATCAATCAGCAGGTTGCCTAAAGTAAGAAAAGAAAGGAAGAAGGGGGGAGGGGGAAGAATGGTTGGGAAAGTGACAGGGTGTATGGAGTCGGCAGCTGTTTACGAAACGCTTAACGCGCTCCGTGAAAACACTAAACGCGACAAATCCCGCTGCGCCTGTCGCTTCTGTCGCCTACTGCTGTTAAGCTTCCCTATGGGAACACCCTACAAGTCCCGACTAGATCCGTTCTTTGAGGTTCGTTCAAGTTGGTCGGTACGCTACGTGCATGCGGCGCCACCTCTTGCAACCGTCAAAAGTTGCGCTTATTTTGCAGACGCACAAAGCGTAGAACGACTGGATAGACTGGCATCTATTATCTGTTTTTATGGTTTCGGTATGCCTTGATTGCAAAATCCACAGGTGCATTGCTCGTTACACTGAATGCGTGAAGACCGGAAGGTAACAAAGAAGCCCCAGAACAAGATATGGCACGCTAACGAGCAATATATATATATATATATATATATATATATATATATATATATATATATATATATATATATATATATATATATATGGGTGTAACGTCAAGGGATAAGAAGAGAGCAGATTGGGTGAGGGTAAAAACGCGAGTTAATGACATATACAGCACCAGTGGCACCCACGACGATACTGAGAGAGAAAATAGTCTAGAGGAAATTGAAATCCCACAAGTAACGCCGGAAGAAGAAAAGAAAGCCTTGGGAGCTATGCAAAAGGGGAAGGCAGCTGGGGAGGATCAGGTAACGGCAGATTTGTTGAAGGATGGTGGGCAGATTGTTCTAGAGAAACTGGCCACCCTGTATACGCAATGCCTCATGACTTCGAGCGTACCGGAAACTTGGAGAAACGCTAACGTGATCCTAATCCATAAGAAAGCGGACGCCAAAGACTTGAAAAATTATAGACCGATCAGCTTACTGTCCGTTGCCTACAAAGTATTTACTAAGGTAATTGCAAATAGAATCAGGAACACCTTAGACTTTCGTCAACCAAAGGACCAGGCAGGATTCCGTAAAGGCTACTCAACAATAGACCACATTCACACTATCAATCAGGTGATAGAGAAATGTGCGGAATATAAGCAACCCTTATATATAGCTTTCATTGATTACGCGAAAGCGTATGATTCAGTCGAAACCTCAGCAGTCATGGAGGCATTGCGGAATCAAGGTATAGGCGAGCCGTCTGTAAAAATACTGAACGATATCTATAGCGGCTCCACAGCCACCGCAGTCCTCCATAAAGAAAGCAACAAAATCCCAATAAAGAAAGACGTCAGGCAGGGAGATACGATCTCTCCAACGCTATTCACAGCGTGTTTACAGGAGGTATTCAGAGACCTGGATTGGGAAGAATTGGGGATAAGAGTTAATGGAGAATACTTTAGTAACTTGCGATTCGCTGATGATATTGGCTTGGTTAGTAATTCAGGGGACCAACTGCAATGCATGCTCACTGACCTGGAGAGGCAAAGCCGAAGGGTGGGTATAAAAATTTATCTGCAGAAAACTAAAGTAATGTTTAACAGTCTCGGAAGAGAACAGCAGTTTACGATAGGTAGTGAGGCACTGGAAGTGGTAAGGGAATGCATCTACTTAGGACAGGTAGTGACTGCGGATCCGGATCATGAGATTGAAATAATCAGAAGAATAAGAATGGGCTGGGGTGCGTTTGGCAGGCATTCTCAGATCATGAACAGCAGGTTGCCATTATCCCTCGAGAGAAAAGTATGTAACAGCTGTGTCTTACCAGTACTCACGTACGGGGCAGAAACCTGGAGGCTTACGAAAAGGGTTGTACTTAAATTGAGGACGACGCAACGAGCTATGGAAAGAAGAATGATAGGTATGACGTTAAGGGATAAGAAAGGAGCAGATTGGGTGAGGGAACAAACGCGAGTTACTGATATCTTAGTTGAAATCAAGAAAAAGAAATGGGGCATGGGCTGGACATGTAATGAGGAGGGAAGATAACCGATGGTCATTAAGGGTTACGGACTGGATTCCAAGGGAAGGGAAACGCAGCAGAGGGCGGCAGAAAGTTAGGTGGGCGGATGAGATTAAGAAGTTTGCAGGGACAACATGGCCACAATTAGTACATGACCGAGGTAGTTGGAGAAGTATGGGAGAGGCCTTTGCCCTGCAGTGGGCGTAATCAGGCTGATGATGATGATGATGATCATGATGAATGACATCTTAGTTGAAATCAAGAAAACGAAATGGGGGGCATGGGCAGGGCATGTAATGACAAGCGAAGATAACCGGTGGTCATTAAGGGTTACGTTAACATGTCCTAAAATAGAATTATCGGTTGGCAGGATTATATCTAAGAGAGACATGTTCATAGTAGCCGCACAACAACTGGCACTCTTCCAAATTTACTCCTTATATCCCCAGTACATACACGTTTATACAGATGGTTCGTGTCATAAAAATTCCTCGACTTCAGCATTCGTCATTCCACATTTAGCGCTAGAGCAAACATTTAAATTATCCCGAGAGACATCTCCACCGTGGCAGAACTGTTTGCAATCCTGTGTGCTTTGCGTTTCGTAGCATCAAAAGAACATTCGCGAAAATGGGTTATCTTTAGCGATTCGCAAGCCGCTCTCACATTACTACAGAGCAATAAGAAAAATTCTTTGAACACTTTGCTATTGTATGAGACACTCAAAGAACTTACAAAAGCAAGCGCAATGAACCAAGTAATTGCATTCCAGTGGATACCTGGGCACTGCAGTATACCTGGTAATACTGCAGTGGACGCAGCTGCGAATCGGGCGCACAACAACGCGGAGACAACCAATCTTCCTCTATTGCGTAGTGAAGTCCGTCTGCTCCTGAGACAGATTTCTTGTCGCCTCAGCAAAACTACCTGGTTTGATCAGCAAATTAAGAACTTTGAGTTATACTTTATAGACCCATGTATAAACTTAACAATGCCGGAAAATCTAAGAGACAACAGAAAATTTGAAACATTGGTACACCGCCTGCGTATTGGTACGGCATTCACTAAACACTTCTTGTACAGGATAAAACGTGTCTCTAGTCCACAGTGTTCTTGTGGCCATGCAGACGAAGATGTGCATCATCTTCTCCTCGAGTGCACTAAATACAATCCACAAAGAAGGGTACTGCAAGCAAATTTCTTGATATTAGACAGAAGACCATTCACTCTAAAAAGAATACTTGACTCATGGCCAACTGCTGGTCTACAAAAAAGAGCGCTTCTTGCTTTGAAAAAGTTTTTAGAGGAGACCAACAATTTGGGAAAATATTAGGTATCAGATGATCCGAATGCGCTAAATGAGTAACACAAACGTTGTTCGTGATTAATAATTGGTTTATGTGGCGATCGCAACTTTTATGCAATATGTATAATTCTGTGCTGTACTTGCAGTGCATTACATGTGTTGTGTGTTATGGCTGTTCTAAATATCTGACTTTATATATGCGTACGTGGACTCAACTAATGCACAGAACTTTGCGACTCATGTACTGTTGGACTGTATATTTTTTATTCATCCAGTGTTCTACTGAGTGCCATATTTCGCGGCGCTATTCTCCCTTTTTACGCAAATTTGTTTCTTTTGCCAAGTGACAAGGAGTAGCCGGTGCCACCATAAAGGCGCCAACCTCTCCTAATATTCATTTCAATAAAAAAAAGGGGGTTACGGACTGGATTCCAAGAGAAGGGAAGCGTAGCAGGCAGCGGTAGAAAATTAGGTGAGCGGTGAGATTAAGAAGTTTGCAGGGACAACATGGCCACAATTAGCACATTACCGGGGTAGTTGGAGAAGTATGGGAGAGGCCATTGCCTTGCAGTGGGCGTAGCTAGGCTGATGATGATTATGAGGGTATATAACATGGACTTAAACTTTAACAGACAGGAAGATGGTGGCGTAGATTGATGAGCAAATGAGCGTAGCTGATACCGCTGATATTCTAGCTGCAGTTAGGACAGTAGCGAACACAATGAGTCGTCTACTGCAGTAACGGAATAAGCTGCATGAAAAAGAAAACGCTGTTGATAGCACATGGTTCGGTAGTACGCCCCTATTAGGAAGTTTGAAGGCATCGGTTAAAGTATGCTGATGCAAGGCAAAATCGGGCAACGAGCGATTGTTGAGAGGCCTTCATCAAGCAGCGTGTAGATGAGATAGACAGAATGTGATAACGGTATTCGATAAGCTTTAACGTTCCAAAGCAACGCAGCGGCTAAAACAGCGACGCCACATCGAGAGATCCAGATTAACCCAGCAAAGCCTAATGTATAGTTTTTGATAGGCTCAATTCGATGGCCGAAAATCCTGATTTAGGCACCGCGAACCTAATGCAAAGTCAATGCTAGTGTTTTCGACATGATGGAGAGAGTTTTTCGAATCATTTGTCGCTTGTTCAGGTAATCAATTACTAATTAAGTAATTATCCCACTAATTAATTGTTACTAAATGTATATTTGCCTGTTTTCTTTGTACTAATATACTCACCGTGGCCAGAAATAAAAGTGTACAAGTGGCTTTATTTCTTTATTTGCTGTGGAATGGTGTCTGGGCTTTGTCGGTTTAATTATTTATCGGTACACAAGTCTTTTGTTTTTCCGAATTTCACCCACACCGTAGTACATTCGCCATGGCCAGGCGTCGAACCTGGCACCTCGTGCTCAGCAGCAAAACGCCTTAGTCAGTGAGGCAAGGCATGCTGGTATGCGGGTAAATAAATGCGCGAGCGGGCACTTTCTCTTTCCTAGGATTTCAGGAATGCTAACTCGAAGGTGCGGTATCACTGATTATCCTTCAACCTCTCTACCTTTCATTTATCATTTGCTTTCTCTCGCTCTCTCTCTCTCTCTCTGTATATATATATATATATATATATATATATATATATATATATATATATATATATATATATTAAAAGCAAATGCAAAGAAAAAGAAACGCCCATTGCACTGAGCGCCTTCCTTGAGTCCTTGACCCGCTACAGAGCGGCATTCCAGTTCCCGAGAAAAAGTGCCAGGCTATGCTGCCGCGGCCTCCTATAGCTGTACGCTTCAGTGCATACTTCGCCCTGTCGCAACACCCTGCGCAATTCTTTGTTTCTCTCTCATCCTCTAGGTCGCGCACTCGTCGCATACCAGCCTTTGCTGGGAAACGAGAGAGCTTCGTAAGGGAATTCCTGCCGGTCGGTTTAAGGAGAACCGAATGGATGTTGGGTGTTCGAAGGACGCCGTTTGTGGAAGGTTATGCGTGCCTTGTGCACGAAGCGTTGCGGTCGCTGTCTTCTCGTACAGCCAACAGGAAAAGCCTAACGTGGTTTTACGAAGAGAGTACTTAGATTAGATGCCGGCGGAATGGAACGATAGAGGGTCAGTAGCAATAGTGGACCGCTGGGTCGTAACAAGACGCCATCATCAGTTGATTGCGCTCATTTGAATGCCGGCATAAAACGAGAGTAAGGGAAAAGTAAAAAAAAAACGTAGTTTCGCCCGCAAGGCGAAGCACCGATTCCGATAGCAAATTAGTAGACAGCTATACGAAGTAAGGACAGTAGTTCATCGGCCGTATAAACTTGTAAATGTTCGCTTACTAATTAAATTAACAACGATAGAATGTGTGAGCGTGACTGAACGAGGACACAGAAAAGAAAGACACACAGAGAGAGCGCTGCCTCTGCGTGTCTGCTTCTTTCTACGTCCTTGCTCAGTCGCGCTTACACACTCTATCACACATTCAAACCAACGAGCCCGTCAACGTGTTTGAACTGAACTAGCACGCACGTTGTCACACGCGCACAGGTAAAGATGAATACATCGCGCTCAAACTACGATCGCGGAAACTCGCTGTGAAAATGCTTGAGTGAGGAAACGCGGCAGCAGCAGCGATCGAGTTGACCTTCGTGCATCTCTCGCCTAAACGCGAACGAAACGTCGAAAGCACAGCGCACACGAAGCTACCGGCAGTACGCGCACTCTGCGAACATTGCAGATCGCTTTGAAGATTAGGCCCGCGCGAGCGCGCACTTGGGTCACGTCCACGGTGGCCACGCCGCAGATCGCTTTCAAGATACGGCGCCCGCACGGCCACGTTGTAAGCAGCAGCCGGAGAAAAACACCCCTCACCCCCCCCCCTCCTCGCCTCACTACCCTACCTTCGCCGCTTGCACACGCGAGATTGAGCAGCGTACGGCGGCTCATCCTTGCACGCTATCACTCGCGCATACATCATACGGCGCGCGGCAACGATTCTATCACCCTTTGCACTTTATACGGAACCTCGCAGCGACGGCGACGACAGAAATGCGCTTGGAGTGCCCATACAATCGCTTTCGTAATAAAAACCGGTGAAATGACGGTGAACTCGGTCGAGTATGTGGCAAAGAGTCATTTAGGACATCGATGTACGCCGCTCACGTGTTCGCTGCGCCTACTAGACGCGTGCCGTAACACGATAAAAGAAAGCAAAGCGCGGCAGTCAGAAGCTTCTGGCTTTTGTCTTGCAAATGAAAACAAGTTAAATCAGAATAGCTTGCTGCCCTTATTCAACAGTAACAATGTTCGGAAAGCATAATGACAACAGAGCTTAAGTATCATAGCTGAAACACTCTAATTGGAACGAAAAGCGATGTAGGTTTTTATTTGTTTATTTATTTATTTATCTGATGCATTCTTTGCCTCATTCCAGGCACGTTGCGGCAGGTAGGTTCCTGTCTTGTCTCATTTCCAACATCTGTAAACATAAGTAACAAAACAAAAAGAAAGTCACAGTTT
Source organism: Dermacentor variabilis (assembly GCF_050947875.1). NCBI lineage: Eukaryota > Metazoa > Arthropoda > Arachnida > Ixodida > Ixodidae > Dermacentor > Dermacentor variabilis. The sequence goes on along the minus strand of NC_134570.1, from coordinate 98,380,469 downwards.
CGCATGAAAACCGAAGCACCGGGTGCGATAACAAATTAGTAGACAGAGATACGAAGTTCGGATAGTGGTTTTATCGGCCGTATAAGCTTTTAAACGCTCGCTTAATAACTAAATTAATAAGCATGGTCTCACGAGCGCACAGGCAAACATGAACACACCTCATTCGTTGACCGCGGACACTCGCTGTCAGAACGCTCGCGTGAGGAAGCGCAGCAGCAGCAGCGAGCTGATTGACCTTCGTGCTTCCTCTCGCTTCAACGCGAACTAAGCGGTGAGAACACAACGCACACGAAGCTATCAGCTCTCAGCGCACCTAGACACTGTCCCCCACCGCATATCTCTTTCAAGATAGGGCCCGCGCGACCGCGCTCAGCCAAGCCTTACGCAGCAGCCGCTGGAGTAGAACGCCCTTCCCCTCGGTGCCTTGTGCGCGATGGAAGACGGCGTGCTGCCTCCCCATCTTCCTCCCTTGCACGCGCGAGATCGAGCCACCATTCTCGGCTTACCCTCGCACGCTTTCAATCGCACATACAGGATATGACGCGAGGCCACGACGTTATCGCACTTGGACTTTGTACGGAAGCTCACGGCGACGGCGGAAATGCGCCAGGAGTGTTCGTATAATTACTATCTCAATAAATAAAAGGACGCATGACCGACAGTGAATCGCTTAATACTCAAGGCTGTAACCACAAATCCACAAATGCACGCATACTCCGCTCGTGCCAAAGCTCTTTGAGCAAGCCTCGTTATCCTTGAGACGCTTGCGCGCGCATCACGTACCAGTTTCACTTGCCAGTACGTTTGTCGTTACAGCTCGCGCTTTGAGACGTTGTGTTAGGCTATACCATCTTCGGGATCGGTCCACATTCCCTAGTACTTTGCCCATAGCTGCGTATAAATTGTGCGTCGTTGTACCGCATTCATGATCAACCCAGGTTGATCGCGTTCGAACATTTCTCGAATGCGCATGTCGAATTTGTAGCGAACATTCCTAACCGCACGCTTGGTTTTCCTTGCCGCAATTTCCCTCTAGAATCCACGTCGTTAAAACTACTTCTATACAAAACACTTGTTGGCCCCAAACTCGAATATAACTATTCCACTAGAGATACTAGCAACGAATCTTTTGCACTAACGCTAGAATCGGCTCATAACCAATCCGCAGGCTTAGTAATTTTTAGCTACTTCCACGTCGCCAGTGCTTGCCTCGTGAAAAAAGTTAGTGGCGATTTAGCGTAAATGCGAGAGAAATGCGTCAGCATTACGTCGCACCTCTTTGAAGTCCACGATTCGTGATTGAAACCGCGTTCACTACAGTGAAAAGTGTTGTTTTACATACATACATACATACATACATACATACATACATACATACATACATACATACATACATACATACATACATACATACATACATACATACATCACCCGCCGTGGTTGCTCAGTGGCTATGGTGTTGGGCTGCTGAGCACGAGGTCGCGGGATCGAATCCCGGCCACGTCGGCCGCATTTCGATGGGGGCGAAATGCGAAAACACCCGTGTGCTTAGATTTAGGTGCACGTTAAAGAACCCCAGGTGGTCAAAATTTCCGGAGTCCTCCACTACGGCGTGCCTCATAATCAGAAAGTGGTTTTGGCACGTAAAACCTCAAATATTATTATTATTACATACATACATACATATTCTTCTAAGCTGTCCCTTCCCCTATCTACCACGTGACCGACTTCACATATTACGCATATATACACACACACGTTTTTCCGCTTTGACACTTCTAATGCTAACGGATTAAAAGAGGCCAAACTTTTCCAATCTTTTCACTGTATGCCGCATCGCCAGCCTGTGCACCTTTTATAGTATATTTTACACCAATGACAGTTAAAACATAACCTGTTTGCAATCCCGGCTCATGCATTCTCACGTGCAGATGACCATGTGAAAGTTGGAGTGCCACACTTCAGGAACCATCAGTGCTTCGCTTCTTTTGTGCCTAGCACAAGCCATGCCTGGAACCATCTGCCCGCTGCCATGGTCTCCACCACTGATGCTCGAAACTTCAAGCGTGCTTTAAATGATCATATTTTGTAAGAACTGCTTTTTGTAAAGTGTCACCTTTTGGTTTAAACCCCTCCTCTCTGTAACGCCTTAGTGCCCCTGAGAGTAGTAAAATTAAACGAAACAGTACGTAGCCAGAACGCGTAAATTCGTGAGTTGAATATTGCTGGCACACTGCACATGTGACGTCGCACTCTTGTACGATAGCGTCCTGTAAATTTCCATAATATACCGCATTGAGATGAGCCGTCTTGAGTCGAATTCCATGTTAAAGGCTGACAAAAGGGTTCGTTCATTGAACCAACTAACGCGTTATACGAAACTGTCGAGACAGATGCAAGCCTGTCAATGTCTGAGCTCAGAAACATCTCGATAAAGCTGTTAGCAATGACGGCCTATTTCTGCGTGCGATCGAAGCACGCAGCGCGCGTTTCCTTTGGGCCTCGTCGGATACGCATAATTACTACATGTTCGCTTCTTTTTTTTTTTTTTTTGTCACGCACGAACGAGTCAATTTCTGATATAAGGGCGTGCAACAACTTTCTGGAGGATGGTTTAGGCTAGCGGTAAAAACCGCGCAGCCCTCTCGTTCGTTTAGCGTGCTCAATGAAGGGCGGCATCGCCGTTACCGTCTGTTGCTCACTGTGTGAGTGAGTGAGTGAGTGAGTGAGTGAGTGAGTGAGTGAGTGAGTGAGTGAGTGAGTGAGTGAGTGAGTGAGTGAGTGAGTGAGTGAGTGAGTGAAAACTTTTATTGAGTCTTTTAAGAGTTTCGCGGTTACGAGGTCTCCGTCGTCTTCATCTTCTTGGCGCTGGCGACTTGAGACTTCTCTTCAGCAAGGGTGGGTCCCTATTCCAAGGCTCCACTGAGTCGTGCTGCATCGCTAGCGTGCTGCACTAGGGCCCTTTGGGCCGTGAGCTCGCTGCTGGTGAGGTGACTCTACCATTGCTCCGCACTCGGGTGTTCGTGTTTGTGGAATGCTTTGTTGCGTTCGCACTCCCAGGTGATGTGGTAGAGTGTAGGTGTGGCACCACACCGAGGGCAGGTGGCCCTGTATTGTGTGGGAAACATTTTATTGAGCACGTGTAAGTTGGGGAAGGAGTTCGTTTGTAGTCTGCGCCAGCTGGTCGCTGAAAAAAATCACCGCCCAAGCACTCCCTACAGATGGGTAACCAGCGAAGCTAAAACGTGCGGCCCCGGTTTTTATCGCTGGGTTAATCCCGACCGTTCATTAAGCGACGGCTTAGTAGACTGCCGGCTCCTCGGTACGCAGTTGCTGCTTGCGACCGGCTGCACGAGCCTGTTCTTGTGCCCGGGCTGCAAGCATTAGCGCGGCGTAAACGAGCTCGTTTCCGGTTTTGCTGGCGGTGTTGCTGCTCGAAAGCTGCCTGCTCCTCAAGAGTACGTATGACACGTAGCCTACCCATTTTGGAGCTGGAGAGAAACTTCTGCGCGCGCGCTCGGCTTCGACAGAGAGCAACGACGTCATTACTGGCGCAGCCAATCGCACGCTCGCGCGCCTCCCTTTCTCTCTCTATATATATTTAGCGCATGCGCGTGCGATGGCGCCGGATGTGCTTTCGGCGTACAGACGGGCGGACGGACGATTCGGCTAGCCATATACACCTTTGCTGTAAAATTTACAAGGTCGCGGGTTCGACGCTCCATCATGAGCACCGCACCTCTGTATACACCGCCTGCGAAAACGCGTGGTAACCGCAAAATCACAATGCGCTTTGGGGAAATGTTCTTTCTAGTCGATCTAAATTATTCGCGCTGTCATCGTTACGTCTTTTGCTCACCACCGGACTACCCATGTACATGCGCCATTAGCTATCGTTCATATAATCGTTACTGAATGAAGGCGTTGCGTCCTCGTGTATGTGCGGCCAGCGCTATGCTTCTGTTTCGTTCAACGCATCACGTGTCTTCACCTCATTTAAAGTGTCATCATAATCCCCATCATCCTCGTATTCACAGCAACCAAACCCACATAGTTGCTGTGTGCTACAGAGCGATTTTCCAAGAAGTTACAATGAGACAACGTGTCTACTTTACGCGGTGATGACGTAAACGTGGAGCTACGGAGTAACATTTATCTTATAGACTCTGAGGAGGACATCGTGAAAATATGTGGGCGGCGTGGCCGATGTTGCGTTCTGTCACACGTAATCTCTGCAAGGGCAGCACGTAAAACGGAAGTTTTAGTTCTTTATTATAATTGTGTTACTCATCATCTTGAATGAAACATACATACGCTCATTAAACCCGTTTCCTTTCGTAGCCTTTATTATTATTATTCATTTTTAGTACCCTCACGTCTACTGTATTGATCTCTTTTCTCATCCCTACTTCTCCCCAGTCAGGGGTCAAACGCACTTCAGAAGCAAAAGCATCTGCTTTGCAATAAACATTTTCTCTCCCTCTCTCTTTGATAATCAGGCGTACACACGAAGTGGCAACGCTACCACCAATAGGTCGCTGATATTAGAGGCGAAACGCCCGCACTCAATGTATTTTGTTTTCAGCCATATACGTCTCCTCTTTCTTACTTACCGGTTGTAACAGGAAGCAGCGCCAAGGAAGAGTTCAAAAAATGTGTTTAACGTCGCAAATGAAATAAGTGGCCATCAGACCTGCCTAATTGGAGGACCCTAGGATGATTTCAGCCGCCTAGGGTTCTTTACCATAGAGCGCGATGCGCCAGTGTTTTTGCACTCGTCTCCTGCACAAGAATGCGACAGTTGCGGTCGGTAGTCGAACCCACCACCTCGCTCGCAGCAGCAGGACACCAGGTATATAATTCATGGAGAGATCGTAGTGCGTAATCGAGAGTCACCCTGTATTTCACCTTCCCTGTAACGACCCTCGACAGAGGAATAAAACCTAGCGTCGTGACTAAACAATAATCAAACTATTCTTGCAATGTGCCATTATGGAGTGACCAAGATGTATTCATTAGTGTAGGCATGACGAGGCCGTGCTACCTTCAAACCAAGACGAACCCTCTCCCTACTGCCTCACTCGCACAGGCCATCATATCTCAAGCGCCGTGTGACGACAGCCATATATTTATGTTGAGCGATATATAAAGCGGTTTGGTGTTGTTGAGATAATTTTAAGAGAATCGCCTGCACTATGTGGAACAATCTTTAACTGCTAGCGCCCTTGTGTAACTAGCTTTTAAGTTAACTAGTGAAATTGGTCCATTAGTCAATTATGCATCTCGACCGTTCCAAGTAATGCCCGCCTCTTCGAATAGCCCAGCGATTAAGACGTATATATTTGTCTTATATATATGCATACACGCAGGCATCTTTAAAAAAAGTTACCGTATGAAGGAAAAAAAATACATGACGTAGCAAAGTTTCAGGCGACTGCCTTGGGGCAAGACAGTGTATACGCGGCAGCTACTGCTTTCCTTCCAAATATTCAGCCCTCATTCACTGTACAAGTAACACACGTTCAAAAAAAAGCAACAATATCGCGCAGGCAGCTGCGGCCCCTTCAGGTAATTGCCTGCAAACTCTGTACGAGAAGCTCTGTCATCGTCATTGGCCGCACGTGTCACGTTTCTCTACGCATCAGCGGGATCGCTTCGCAAGCGTGCTCAAAAAAAAAAAAAGGAAAGAAAGAAAGAAAGAAAGAAAGAAAGAAAGAAAGGGCCCGTGACCTTGGCAGTGCTGGCGAAGATACGAGCGGCTGGAGCGCGACGTGCGCTGACGTCACAGCTCTCACAGCGCTGCGATAGCGCTTTACTCATTCCTCCAAATGCGAATGTGTGCGGGCTCGTTTTCGCAGGTGCGTAATGCTGTGTCTCTCTCCGGCTGAGCGCGAACGAGGGAAGCCAAGTCCATTCAAGCGCATTCAAGTGGCACTTATTGCGCGGAAATGCGGACGTTCGTCGGCCATTCGAAGTTTCATGCGCCATTCTTGCTGCGCGAAAGATAAACACAGCGCACACGAAGCTACCGGCACTACGCGCACTCAGCGAACGTCGCAGATCACTGATGAGGACCGCGCGGGCGCGCACTTTTGCCACGTCGCAGATCGCTTTCAAGATAAGGAGGCTCCGCCGTAAGCAGCAGCCGCAGGAGAAGACCGACCCTCTCCCTCGCCTCGCCACCGGAGCGGACGCGCTTCCGGTCCGCCTTCCTCACTCGCACACGCGATGTTGAGCCGCATTCGACGGCTCATTCTCGCATGCTTTCACTCGCACAAACAGCCTACGGCGCGCGTGGCGACGATTTTATTGCCCTTAAGACTTTATATGCAACCTCACGGCGGCACCGACGGCGATGGCAGAAATCCTCCTGTAGTGTCCGTATGATTGATCGCAATGAAGGACCAAACTCACGGACTACTTTCTGCGGCAATGACGGCAGAAACCACGCACGTGTGCTACTGGACCTGTCATACAGTGGTCCGGCTGCGTCTGATAGTGCTTTTGGTTTCTGGGAACGGACACAGAATCAGCGTAGCCTCCACGTCCGACGGTTTCGCATTTTCCCAAACGTGGAAGAAAACGCCAGAAAAAAAGAAAAGAGATTTACCCCTTCGTGGTTTAACTTTGTCTTATCTTGGTGTTGTAACTAACATGTTTATGTCACCTCTTGCCCAGCTTAAATTTGCGCAGATGAAAATGTGCGACATTAACGGGAAGAAGAATTCTTCCATGTGCGACCCCTTTTTGGTGTTGTAATCGCACCGCTGGCACGAGTTGTTGGGAACTCGGCGCCGACGCCCGTTGTTGCACCTGGGTCGCAAGCCCCAAGGGTAGCGTTGGCCTGGCGGCCTGGGGTACAACTGGAAGTATCCGAAGGTCCCGGCAAAGCATGAGTCGACTGGTAACAACAAAACAACTTGTTTATTCTAACATCGCAAAGAGTGGGCGGTCAGGTCGACCGAAGTAGAGAGACGGCAGAGCACGTTACTCAACAGAAGAAATCGGAGCCTTCCTTTTTGGCGTCCGGGGGCAGCTGCTTTTATACTCTCGCAGTTGAGGGCAAGAAGGAACCCCTCTATAGACGAGCACGTGACTGTGCCGCTCGGGCACAATGGGAGGAGAAGGTGGCTCACACGTCGTGTCGGCGCCGGTCAGACCCCCTCGCTTCACAGTTGGGGGGAGCTCCTCTCCCCGGCTGCCGCGCTTCGACAAGCGTGGGCACCAATATGCACATACACTCACACACGCACATGAAGACACGTGGCATTGGAACATGCCTGGACGCGCTTGGCGGGGAGGCGTAGCGGCGGCGCCGAACGGGCCAAAATGTCTGCCGCTTTGAACGAAGCCCCGGCGTCCGTTGCATCCGCGCCGGCTAAACCGCGCGTCGTAGGCGAAACGTAACAGACCGCCCCGCCGGGGGAAGGAGATCCCGATGGTCAGGGGACTGCATCCGCTGTCCGGAGGGATGTCGCTCGATGATGCTCATAACCGAAGTCGGGCGTCCCTCGACGTTTCTTGAGCGCAGCGCACAGAGAAGGCCTCGTTCTCTCCTTCAGGTTCGCACAGGACACTGCAAAGTGACTTCGGGAGAGTTCACATTTTTGTTCTCGTTCCCGGCAAGCGTTAGAACTACGCTGAAACTCAACCGCTCAGTCAGCAAGCACGGCACAACCCTCACTAAGCCCTGCCAGGCTCTTTCCCCTTTTATACCACTGCCTAGTTCCTTACAGTAGTCTAGCAGCACTCAGAACGCGTCCACAAATTGGAAAATTGCACTAGAAAGCATGTCATCACTTTGAAACACTAAACAAAAGCAATATGTTAAAAATCCTGCCTCAGGAAGAAAAACATCAGTAACAAACAATTTTGAGGCTGATTCCTACGTTAGGGGCTTCGACTTAAGCCATCGGCGTTACCGTTGAGACTCCCCTTTTTGTAACGCACCTCAAAGGAATATTGTTGCAAAGCGAGGCTCCAGCGCAGGAGGCGGCCATTTTTGGGAGAGATGGTCTGCAGCCATTGGAGAGGGCAGTGATCCGTCTCAATGATAAACCTCGAGCCGGCTAGATAGCATGACAATTTCTGAACGGCCCACACGAGACACGCACACTCTTTCTCGGTGGCGCTATACGCCTGCTCACGACTGGTCAGCTTACGACTAGCATACAGGACGGGGTGTTCTACCTCTACATTTTCCCGTTGGCACAGTACAACGCCCATGCCTCGCTCACTAGCATCGCACTGAACAACGAACCCTTTTGTATAGTCTGGCGATCGTAGCACAGGCTGGCTTGTTAGGGCACTCTTTAGGGCGCTAAAAGCTCTTTCCTTTGTCTCGTCCCAGACGACTGTTTGCGGCTCTGTCTTTCTTAGAGCATCCGTCAGGGGAGCCGCGATATCAGAGTACCTGGGGATGTACCTCTGATAGTAGCCGGCGACACCTAAGAACGACCGAATATCGGTCTTCGTGCGCAGTTGCGGGAAGTCTTGCACAGCGGCCACCTTTATTTCAGAGGGGCGGCGACGACCCCGACCAATCACGTGACCGAGGTAGACAACCTCGGCCTGTGCTAACTGGCACTTAGGAGCCTTGACTGTCAAGCCCGCTTCGCGCAGGCGGGTTAGCACTGCCCGCAAGTGTGCCATATGCTCAGACCAGGATGCGGAGAATATCGCTACGTCGTCTAGATACGGTAAAGCGAATTCTTGCTGTCCCCGCAACACTTCATCCATGAGGCTTGAAAAGCAGTATGGCGCGTTCTTCAAACCAAAACTCAACACTTTAGGACGGAATGTTCCCATTGGTGAAATGAACGCCGCATACCTACTAGCCTCTTCTGTAAGTGGAACCTGCCAATAACCCCTGACAAGATCTAGGGTGGAAATAAACTGAGCGCTACTAACTTTCTCAAGGCGCTCCTCGATGTTAGGGATCGGATAAATTTGATCCTTAGTGATGGAATTAAGCCTGCGGTAGTCGACGCAAGGACGAGGTTCCTTGCCCGGTACCTCAACTAAAATCAAAGGGGAGGTATAATCACTCTCACCTGCCTCAATAACACCAAGCTGTAGCATTTTCTTTACCTCAGCCTCCATAATATCGCTCTGGCGGTGTGACACCCGGTACGCCTTGGATCGTACTGGCTCTGGGGAGGTAAGTTCTATATCATGAGTAAGAACAGAAGTCCTACGAGGCCTCTCAGAGAAGAGACCTTGAAACTCTTGTAAGAGCTGGTGTAGTTCGGTTTTCTGCTCAGGCGACAGCGGTGCTTTACTGATAAGGTCACTAATGACTTGACCGGTGTCTTCCCTGTTCGTCACTGAGCCTAGTCCCGGAAGCTCGACCGGAAGCTCTTCAGGAACGTTTACCATCATGCACACCACTGCTTCCCTTTGTCTATAAGGTTTGAGCAGATTACAGTGGTAAACTTGCTGTGCTTTCCGCTTTCCTGTCAGACTCACCACGTAGTTAACGTCCGACAGTTTCTGAACAATTCGTGCTGGGCCCTCCCACTGCACGTCTAGTTTGTTGTTTAGCGATGTGCGCAATATCATGACCTCATCGCCCACCTCAAAACGACGGGCCCTGGCGGTCCGATCATAATAAACCTTGGCCCTCTGCTGGGCCTTTGCCATTGCTTCACCTGACAACTCCTGTGCCCTTCTTAAGCGTTCGAGGAGCGTAAGCACGTACTCCACCACGACTGGGTCGTCGCCCCTGCCTTCCCACGATTCTCGAAGCATGCGAAGCGGAGATCGCAGCGAGCGACCGTACACCAGCTCAGCTGGCGAAAACCCCGTAGCTGCATGCGGCGCGGTCCTTAATGCAAACATCACCCTAGGCAGACACAGCTCCCAGTCAGTTTGATGTTCAAAACACAATGCTCTCAACACGCGCTTCATGACGGAGTGGAGCTTCTCAACGGAATTCGACTGTGGGTGGTACACTGAGCTGTGTAACAGCTTTACCCCACACCTTTCGAGAAAAGTTGCCGTCAAAGCGCTAGTAAACTCTGTGCCCTGATCTGATTGGATTTCCGCAGGAAAACCAACTCGCGCAAATATGGACAGTAGTGCATTGACTATCTCAACTGAGCTGAGTTCTTTAAGCGGCACTGCTTCAGGGAACTTTGTCGCTGGGCAGATCACAGTCAAAATGTGTCTGTACCCCGTGGCTGTTACCGGCAGAGGTCCCACTGTATCAATAACGAGCCGTCTAAAAGGCTCCGTAATGATAGGTACCAATTTCAACGGCGCCCTCGATTTGTCCCCTGGTTTGCCCACCCGCTGACAGGTGTCACATGTCCTCACGAAGTGGTCTGCGTCCCGAAAACACCCTGGCCAATAGTACTCTTGCAAGAGACGGTCCTTAGTTTTCTTAACTCCTAGGTGTCCGGACCACGAACCCCCGTGCGACAAGCGCAACAGATCCTGACGGTAGCACTGAGGCACGATCAGCTGATCGAACTCCACTCCCCTGTGGTCTAGATACTTCCTGTACAGGACTCCACCTCTTTCCACAAAGCGAGCATTTTTCTTGGCGATACCTTCCTTGACAATGCAGCGTACGTTTTCTAGGCTGCCATCCTTTTTTTGCTCGGCTATCAAAGCCGACCGGCTGACTTTTAGCAACCTATTAAGTCCGTCTCACGTAGGCGCGATGAGCAAATCTGTAGATAGCTCTTCTAACTTTCCCCTGTCGGGAATTTCCTCTCCAGTATCTGGTGCCTTTAACGCTACAGGCTCAATTTTATTCAGTTCGGGCGTGCTCTGAATATCGGCTTGCTGCGCCTCTGACCCTTTTTCATTGTTTGATAACGTCGGCCCCGCAACTACCGCCTTTGCAGCGAGCTCCCGAACCTTCGATCTGGTTAAGGCCTGAACGCTAGCCTCACCAAACAAAAGCCCCTTCTCGCGCAGGAGGTAATCGGACCTGTTCGAAAATAGGTACGGGTACTGGGGAGGCAGCATAGATGACACTGCGGCTTTGTCTCAAGCGCTCCGAAAGGTCCTTCAATAAGCACTTTTGCTACCGGCAGACACACGCTATGAGCCTCCACGGCTTGCTTGATCCATGCGCACTCGCCCGTGAACATATGGGGTTCTACGTAAGAGGGGTGAACTACATCCATTGTAGCTGCGGAATCGCGAAGCACACGGCACTCTTTCCCGTTCACGAGGAGGTCTCGCATGTAAGGCTCGAGAAGCTTCATGTTCTCGTCAGTGCTGCATAATGAAAAAAACACAACTTTTGGTGTTGTTTCCGGACACTGCGCCGAAAAGTGACCCGGCTTCTGGCACGTATAACACACGCGCGCTTGCCTCGTCTCGAACCGCTTTCTGCGTTCGGCTTCGGCTGCCGCCGTCTTCTTACGTTCGGTCGCACTGCTTTCACTCGCATCCGCACTACGTGTGTTCCCCTTTGCTCTCATGGGTGTGAACTTCGGCCTCTCAAACTTCGAGCCAAATTCACCCTTTTGACCGTCCTTAGCTCCGCGAGCCCGACGCGTCACAAACTCCTCGGCTAGCTCAGCGGCTTTAGCCACCGTACAAACGTCTGGCCTATCCAAGACCCAGTACCGCACGTTCTCAGGTAACCGACTATAAAACTGTTCTAGCCCGAAACACTGCAGAACTTTCTCGTGGTCACCAAACGCTTTCTCTTCTTTGAGCCACTCCTGCATGTTTGACATAAGCCTGTACGCAAACTCTGTGTATGACTCACTTCTGCCTTTCTCATCTTCCCGAAACTTCCGACGGAACGCCTCCGCTGACAGCCTGTACTTTTTTAGCAGACTCGATTTCACTTTGTCGAAATCCTCTGCCTCCTCTCTATTCAAGCGAGCGACTACGTCGGCCGCCTCGCCGGGTAACAAAGTGAGCAAGCGCTGTGGCCACGTTTCCCGAGAGAACCCCTGCTTCTCGCACGTTCGCTCAAAGTTAACCAGGAACAAACCAATGTCCTCTCCAAGCTTAAACGGCCGCATCAGGTCAGTCATTTTGAACAATACGCGTTCTCCTGCACCGTGTGCCTGACTTCCATTACGAGCGCGTTCCATCTCTACCTCGAGACGCTTCATTTCCAAAGCGTGTTCGCGCTCTTCTTTTTCTTTCTGCTCTTTAAGTTCGCGCTCCTGTCTCTCTTTTTGCTCTCTAAGTTCGCGCTCCTGTCTCTCTTTTTGCTCTTTAAGTTCGCGCTCATGTCTTTTCGCCCTCTCCTCAATGGTCTCAAGGCATTCCGACAGCTCGTCATCCTCAGCTTCTAACTCAAGAATAGCCTTTAGCAGTTCTGGTTTTCTGAGTTTGTCTGAGACATCCAGACCCAACTCTCTTGCAAGCTCCAGCAATTTCGGTTTGCGCAACGACTTCAAATCCATGGCTGCTCTGAATGCTGCTTTCTCTACTGCCTACTATTGTCTTGCCGCAAACTAACCTGGCAGCAGCGACAACCACAATTACCAGCTCTGTTTCTGACACTAACAAAAGCCTGGCAAAGCTCAGAAGAAGAAAGTCCCGCACTCACCAAACCTCGCAGCCAAGAATTCAGCGCAGTCGTTCCGCTGCAGGCAACCAGTCATCACACAGGGCTCGTTGCACTGCTCCCGGATCGTCGTTGAGCTGCTCAGCATACAGTCAACCGCATATCTTCGCTGCTGGCCTCCGTTGTCGCGATCTCACCGCTGGCAGACAGTTGTTGTAATCGCACCGCTGGCACGAGTTGTTGGGAACTCGGCGCCGACGCCCGTTGTTGCACCTGGGTCGCAAGCCCCAAGGGTAGCGTTGACCTGGCGGCCTGGGGTACAACTGGAAGCATCCGAAGGTCCCGGCAAAGCATGAGTCGACTGATAACAACAAAACAACTTGTTTATTCTAACATCGCAAAGAGTGGGCGGTCATGTCGACCGAAGTAGAGAGACGGGAGAGCACGTTACTCAACAGAAGAAATCGGAGCCTTCCTTTTTGGCGTCCGGGGGCAGCTGCTTTTATACTCTCGCAGTTGAGGGCAAGAAGGAACCCCTCTATAGACGAGCACGTGACTGTGCCGCTCGGGCACAATGGGATAAGGTGGCGCAGCCGTCGTGCCGGCGCCGCTGGGGCACAATGGGAGGAGAAGGTGGCTCACACGTCGTGTCGGCGCCGGTCAGACCCCCTCGCATCACAGTTGGGGGGAGCTCCTCTCCCCGGCTGCCGCGCTTCGACAAGCGTGGGCACCAATATGCACATACACTCACACACGCACATGAAGACACGTGGCATTGGAACATGCCTGGACGCGCTTGGCGGGGAGGCGTAGCGGCGGCGCCGAACGGGCCAAAATGTCTGCCGCTTTGAACGAAGCCCCGGCGTCCGTTGCATCCGCGCCGGCTAAACCGCGCGTCGTAGGCGAAACGTAACATTGGCAAGCGGAACCGCGTGCGAGATTTCTCGCCGTTTACGTGGGCTGATCGCGGCGATAGTGCAGCCTATTTCACAGTTTTCCAGGGCCGATACCGGTGATAGTGTAATCTAAAAATTATATTATGTAGCACAGGGTGCGACTGGGTGCGTTCACTGGAGCGACTGCAGATATGTGCCGGCGGGTAAGCGCCCCAGGGGACACTCCGGATACGCGCCACTGGATTTTAGGTTTCCTTCAGTCTTACGATCTTGTCATTACAAACATTCTGTCTTACTTAATGTAAATGTAAACACTACAGCACACACGTATAAACCCTACGTAAACCCGCCGTGGTTGCTCAGTGGCTATGGTGTTGGGCTGCTGAGCACGAGGTCGCGGGATCGAATCCCGGCCATGGCGGCCGCATTTCGATGGGGGCGAAATGCGAAAACACCCGTGTGCTTAGATTTAGGTGCACGTTAAAGACCCCCAGGTGGTCAAAATTTCCGGAGTCCTCCACTACGGCGTGCCTCATAATCAGAAAGTGGTTTTGGCACGTAAAACCCCAAATATTATTATTATTATTATTAAACCCTACGTAACCGTTTTCTACACGACATTTAAGTTGTTCAGACCACCGTCTTCGCAAATTATGAATGCTTTGCATTCGTATGCGTGTCAACCACAGTTGATTAAAATTAAATTACGCGGTTTTCCGTGCCAAAACCACTTTCTGATTATGAGGCACGCCGTAGTGGAAGAGTCCGGAAATTTCGGCCACCTGTGGTTCTTTAACGCGCGCCTAAATCTAAGTAGACGGGTGTATTCGCATTTCTCCCGCATCGAAATGCAACCGCCGTGGCCGGGATTAGATCCCGCGAGCTCGTGCTCAGCAGCCCAACACTATGGCCACAACTACAGTTGAAACTGCAGTTCAGAAGCGCACTTACTTGCGAATGCCTTGCCTTTGCAGCTTCTCCTTTCCTTAGCACAGTAAGTTGTCCGCGATTATAGACATGGCACGCGCGGCCCTCGTGTTGTTCGTGCTTACCCCTTGTGCAGCATTTATTTCGCGCTGTCATTATGCACGAAACTTGTACTGAGCTCGCGGACCAAACCGCGACAACGCTACTTTGTCCATCGCAACACGTAACGTCAACGGTGGGGTCAACTAGATCACGTATTGAGCACTTAGTTGTGGCAATGACCGAGTCTGTATAGTCCTATAGGAATAGACGGACGCACTGTGTTTCCAGACCAGCTGCTCAGCAATAATTATGCATGTAATTCAAGCTCAATGCTTACCGCTTCCCACTGCCTACCCCCCCCCCCCAACGAATTGGTTTATTTTTGGCTGAATTTGGTGGTTTTCTTTTTTTTATGTCCACGTTTCAATTGATGCCGATGAATTATGTTTTTGTGTGTGTGCTGACCATGTATTATGTTGTATTCCAGTTTGTGCCCCTCCCTATAAGCTCTTAAATATGGGCCGGCAGTATGTAATAAATCGTAGTAAATAACACGTCGCCACAAATTGCGCCGAAAGAGGTTTCGGCTTGCTTTATGACCGCTGATCTCGTTGGTCGAAGCCGCGCCTACGTACGGCAAGCGGTATGTTAGGCGATTGGATAACGCATTCCGAGCCACTCAAACGCATGTACCCGCCGTGGTTGCTCAGTGGCTATGGTGTTGGGCTGCTGAGCACGAGGTCGCGGGATCGAATCCCGGCCCCGGCGGCCGCATTTCGATGGGGGCGAAATGCGAAAACACCCGTGTGCTTAGATTTAGGTGCACGTTAAAGAACCCCAGGTGGTCAAAATTTCCGGAGTCCTCCACTACGGCGTGCCTCATAATCAGAAAGTGGTTTTGGCACGTAAAACCCCAAATATTATTATTATCAAACGCATGTATCAAACTTTAAAAATGTGTATGAACCGGACCGCCCGTCCTTTACCGTCAGCACCGCGTAAATACAGAAAAGAACCAGTAGATTATTGAGGTAATAAAAAAAAATTGCCGACAGCAATTTACCGACTTACTCTCATGGCTCCATGAAGGACATCTTAAAGGTTTGTACGACTACGGTATGCGAAGCTACTTTTAGCTAGACCAGCCATAAGGGCAAAGCAAAAGCTTCACCAGAGGAGACAGTTACCCTCTTACGTATTATCAGAGTCGGACTACGGGTCTTTACCTGCGATCAGAATCGTAGAAGGCAAAACTAGCCTTTCATCAACGCACGTGGCTTAGAAGGCGCTACTGCGTTTTTCTTGGTCAACGGGCCAGCGGAATCGTCTTTGACCGCGTGACACCTAAATTGTCCGCTCATATCTCAGCGGTCTCCTCTCGTAGGCCACACTGCAAATTTTGGTTATAAACTGGAAGTTGTAAAACGCCGTCTGGGGATCGCTTTGCCGAAAGAATTTTTCCAGTCGTTTTATTATTGGAGGGGATAGAAGAAATTGAGTGTCGCGTTACCATATTGCCATGGAGGAGGCGAGCGCGACTTCCAGCAGCGACAATCTACCCTTTTGCCTCGATCGACTATAGCGCCCACAAGAGGTGTTCTTTTCCTGCTTTCTCTCGTACTGGAGCCGAGGGACAGATTTACGCTCATGTAAGGAGCCCCGCAACCTTCCTCCCTTTCTCTTCTTTTTTGTTGTTGTTGCTATTGTGCGCCGCGCTTCCAGTGGTGGCATCGCACCTTTGTCATTGGATGATTCACCGAAGCCATGCGTCATGATGAGTGACGTTGCTAACAGTGCGTTTTCCGTAGACACATTTGTGCGTGTGGCTTTGACCCTCTGCCTGGGGAGCGAAGCTTGCTCGAGACGGAAGGCGCGCGGCGCCTGGTTTGAAATTTGGTCTGTTCTTGCCGGGCGCGCGGCACTGTAATATTTTGCAGACACTATCGTCAGCGCGTGGTGTACAGGCAGTGTTTGTCTGTTTAATGTGGCCAAACCTGACACGGGGCCCTTAAAGAACCTTTGTATATTTATTTATTTATTTATTTATTTATTTATTTATTTATTCCTCAAATGCCCCTGGAGAGGGGTTTTACGTGAGGGGCGGGCAGCATCAAAGAAGAAAGTGTTCGATGGCAGTCTTGAACTCAGTCGCACTGGAGTGGTCCGCCTCTTCTCCAGGCAGATGATTCCAGTCTCCCGCTGTACGTGGGAAAAACGAATGCAGATGGGATGGTGTGTGCGCATGCGAGGGGTATACTGACTTCGAATGATTAGCCCAGGATGAATGGCGGTGAGCGGGCGATGTGACGCTGTTACCAATCGGGGTAGGATAAAATTTGTGATATAGAATGAGCCTGGATAATTGACGTCTCGTTTCTAGACTGGAAATATTCGCATAGCGCTGTGACACTAGTATATGAAGTATAGTCATGGAAGATAAATCGGGCTGCACGGTTTTGGGCAAGTTCAAGCATGCTAGAAAGATTAGTATGTATCTCTCTCTGTTCACTATAGGAGGTGTCTAAATAGAACCCACCAGCGACGGTTACCTCCGAATAACGGTGTGGCAAACTTTTCTTCTTCTTCTGGCACGTCGCTGGTTTTAGACATTAGCGAGTAGTGGGGGGGGGGGGGGGGGGTGAGTACGACTTAACAGGTGAGAAAGAGGAGCGAGAAACGACGGAGTCGATAAAACGAAGGGGTGCACAAATAAAACCTCTGTGCTCCTAAATGTGTTTGGTGGTTCCACAACGGAAACGAGTCTTCAGGACCGTGCTTTTGTGTACTGCAAACGCCGAATGCAATTGCAGAAGCCGGTAACGTCATGTTCGCCACGTTTTGAACATACCCTGTTGCCCTTTCCCCTGTGTAGGGTAGCCAACCGGAAGCTTTGCAGGCTAACGTGCTTAGTTTCCTCTCCTCATATTATCTCTCTTCAAACAAAAGGGAATTCATGTGAGCGAATCATGTCACTATAAAGGTAGGAGCACCGTACACACGCACAAAAAAAAAAAAAAGAAATAGCGCAAGTTTTCTGCCTTCTCCGAAAAACCAGAGAGGAAGAGATAGAGAGAGAAAGAGAAAGCCCACTTCTTGGCCCAATAGCCGTTGCGGTTATGTGCCATTGCATGGAAATCATCATCATCGTCATAATCAATATGCGGACACGCTCCTTGACCGATCAACCTCCCCTACTCCCCCCCCCCCCCTTTCCCGTTGTTGGTATACGTGCTCGGTCACCACAATCTATCACTGCTGCAGAACGTTTCGGGGTCAAGTATCGTGCGATCTGGTTTATATGTGTTTCCGCATTTCGTAGAGTGTCTCGAGGAGGTTGCTGTCGGTGATTGTATATTACTGAGGGGGGGGGGGGGGGGGAGGTATGGGCGCCTGCGAAGGCAGACTCTTAGGGGCAGCTTTAAGCCCCAGCCTTCTTTATCTCTTCGACGGAAAGAAATTTATGTAGTATTGTACTTTATAGAATGACGACGTCACTGCACTTTCCAACCATCTAATAGTTACCGCTTGGCCTCACGTATACAGGCTGCCTTCTACCTGATGTCTTCTATACCAGTGCCGTGTTGTCGCGTTTTTCTTCCTTCTGTCCGTGTTTGCTTTTGTGCTGTTGCCAAAAGTACGATGTCTTCTACCTAGTTAACCCAGTTTTGTTACAGATGTAGCGCGTTCGGTTGACCGCGAATTCTTGATCGCCAATTGGCACAGTTGACAGCTTTCTGAATTGAGGGACGCCCAGTTGTTCCCAATAACTGATTTCATTGTGGGAACAACTGAGCAGCAAGTATAATGACGCAGATAATTCTTTTTCCTATCTGCAGCTTTGTCAGATTTGTGTTTATTGTTACTATTAGATAGCGTCGTTGCGCAATCGGTTTTGTGCACGACAGTTTAAAAGTGATTAAAGTAGGTAGTTGTAGGCTGTGTGCAAAACTTTATTACCGAGGTAAACCATTTCCACTTCCTAAAATGCTGCGCCTCTGTCTGAAGCTATCAAGGTGTACCACGGGTCCGCCCGTATACACGCGACATACTTTAGCCGTTCAAGAGCAAGCACCTGCACATAATAATAATAATATAATATTTGGGGTTTTACGTGCCAAAACCACTTTCTGATTATGAGGCACGCCGTAGTGGAGGACTCCGGAAATTTAGACCACCTGGGGTTCTGTAACGTGCACCTAAATCTAAGCACACGGGTGTTTTCGCATTTCGCCCCCATCGAAATGCGGCCGCCGTGGCCGGGATTCGATCCCGCGACCTCGTGCTCAGCAGCCCAACACCACACCTGCACATGGTGCAGTGCGTCCGCTTGTCCGTACCTTTGTATATTTTACCTTTGTATTAACACTTAGTGTGCCCTTCTGCGCATATTCCTTTTTTCTGTATCATTCGATTGAGTTGATTGATTTGTGTTTAATTGCGTAAAGTGCGGAATGTGCTGCTGCGTGACGGTTCTTTCTTGTGTACTTGTTTTTTCTTGGTATCGATTGTTTACGCTGTTTGCTTTATGGCTGGAACTTTCTCCTTTTTCTTCTTTTTCACCTAACGTTATCTTCCTTTGATCATTATTGTCTAAACTACACCCCAGCGTCGGCTTTTTTTAGGAAAACATAACTACATCTAGAATGCTATGCTTTTGCTTTTGCGTAGATCATTGCCGTAGATAAATATAGGTAAATGATATAAAACTGTCCCATCGTTGGCCCAGGGCTGCGGCTTCTCCCGTGCGCCCATTTTCAATCAGTTGAAGTCTCCATCTCACTGCGACCCCATTATCTCGTTGGGACCAAATGTTAACATTGTTAGAAAGCTGCCTTTTCCTTTTGGCCTTATTCTCGTCTGCTCTGCAGGCTATAGAATAAGGGTAAAAAGGGTAAGGGTAACGCCAGTAAGAGTAAGAGTAAAGGTAACGCGTAGCAACAGTAGCCTGCTATGCAGACACGGTTGCGACGCGTTAGCTCAGAAGGGTTTGGGTGCGAGCTAGTTGGTACGGGTCATTCATATCTAAAACAGCGCAAAAAAAGAACACAGATAAGGGAGGACGCAGGATGAGCGCTCGTCCTGTGTCCTCCCTTGTCCGTGTATTATTATTTTTTGGCGCTGTTTTAAATATGAATGACTACGCGTTAAATTTGGCACTCGCCACAGACGACACCGACCGTCGCACCTACCTAGATAGCACACTAGACAGTCAAGACACCGCGGTATGCCCCGGATGCTGAGACGAGTAGTAGTAGTAGAAACATTTATTTCGCTTGAAGCATGCGACGAGTGGGAACTGGAGCGTGGCGAGCGTCAAGTGAAGCGGGCGCCTTATCGACTCGTATCCACCCGCTATGGTTATATCAGCAGTTGAACACCGTATACGTGAGCTCTCGAGGAACGCGAAGGTAAAAGATTGTGCGGCCGTACGACCCTGCGAGTACGAACAGCGCCGGGCCCTTGTAGCGCTATAGGCGAACTTGTCCGAGGTCGAACTGTGATATTCGAGTTCGTATGATAAACGGCGAAAGGCTCTCATTGATGCCCGCCGAAACTATTCAGAAGATGTTGTTTGCATTTAAGAAAAAAAATATCCTATTTTGTACACCCGAAAAAAAGCTTGCACCCTTTGGGTTGTATTTTGTCCCCAAGTAATAATCGTCAGCTGTCCTGCCCTCATTTCCTCTCTTTAACGCTGCGAGTCCGGTACTTCCTAGTCAAGAAGGGCTTGCGCGTTATCAGCTTTACACAGCATTCTCGACAGGGAAAGTAGAGAGCGCCGAGTTTTCAAGAGAGGCCACGCAGAGAGGCAAGAGAGGCAAGCGTTCGTGTTGTCCACTTCTCTACTCTTGTGTCCTGTCTGCACGCCTCACTTTTATTTGCATAATGAATCCTCACCAACTAGCTCAGCTTTCTGTCGTTATAAACGGAAGCAAGGCAGATGACGTTTATTTTTTCGGGCAAGGTAAGCACCAAGGCGTGTAAACTTATTTAGAGTGTACTTAGTGGCGAGAGCATAATTTTGATCACGTGCAGAAGAAGTTTAAGGTACCCTCCAAATATTTCAACAGCAACCCCGGCACTCCGTAATGCCACAGCACCACTTCAGGTTTCGTAATTCTTATGCGGCCACTGATCGAGCGTTTAAAGAGGGCAGAAATTGGACGCTTTCAGTTAGGCCTCTGTATCTTCTAGGGACACTGGCGAAAAAAAAATCGAAAAAGGAAACGTGCAGCTTTTATCCACAACTCAAGCTTAGTGTGATGTAAGCGATGAGGAGGTGCCCGTCACCGAAAGGAGGGCGGCCACGCTATCATCGAATATCGAAGCAACTCGCCATGACATAAAAGTAAAATGGAAAAGCCACCGATTGAAGCTTTACGCTAAATATGTCTCATCGATCAAAAGTATGTTGCGTTCTTCATCTATCTTATGTTGCACACTGCGAATCTGTTACGCAAGGATAGTGCACTTATCTACTGATCCTGCTACTCCCAAATACTTCAACAGCAAACAGACCGCATAAAGCAACGCGATAAATTTGACATCATTATCATCGCGGTTTGGGCCGATTCGGAAAGTGACAGAAAAAGGCATTTTGTATTTAGCTGCCTTCCTTATATCCCTATCTTGAACGCTCAAAAGCGAGAGTTGAGAAATATAATTGCGTCGGGTCAATCAAGCTAGGTGGGATGTCCGTAGCGTTCCTTTGACTCCGGCGTCAGTACTGACTGATCAAGGACGGGTGTTTTCACATTTGGCCCCATTGAAATGCGGCCGCCGTGGCCGGGATTCGATCCCGCGACCTACGTTTACTACGTTTTTCTTCTCACACTTTCGCCATACCCTCCTCCTCCACTTTCCTCCTCGCGCTTTCTTCGCCATGGCCGTCTTTCATCTCCCGCTGCGCTCCGTGTTCGCTCTTTCATCCTTCTCTTTGCTCGTTCCCTCGGTCACGAGGGACGCCGAGGCACGCGCACGCTCAACGCAGGAACGCGGGCGCCTAAGATCTGCGCTCTAAATGTTTCAAAGCTGCTCCTCGAAACAGAGAACGTGTCTGCAACAGCGCAGGTGAACCCATCATTGACTCTGCCCACTTCGCCACGTTTGCGTCTCACCTTCCAAAGCCGCAACGAAGACAGGATAACAGCGCTGAATTGTCAATGCGACGTAGTGCTATAGTATTCGCTTGTGAAAGATCATCGGCCCCTTGCTCTATAAACTGACCTGCTTTCAGGCGGGAGCTGCCTCTCAGCCGAGAAGAGAGACCCTTCAAGGACAAGATATGCTCGATAAAATTATGAGCGGTAATTGCGCTGAAAGGTTAAAATGAGTCACTCGGCTGCTTCTTGCGGCCAGTGGCCCCACAGTGCTGAGGGCGTCGATAAAAAGCTTAGTTGTGAAAAAGGAAGCAATGATAAAAGATAAGAGCACAGGCGAGCGATGGTGCAATGGAATTGAAGTGGTCCGCACATAATGTCAAGCGACACTTGGTAATCTCCTTGATACAGTTATATTCATCATCCCCAGCAGCAGCACAAGCAGCAGCAGGAGCGGCGGTGGCCTATTTTGATGTCCACTACAGAACAAAGGCCTATTCCTGCGATCTCCAATTACCGCTGTCTTAGCTGATCCCAACTTGCGCGTGCACATTTCCTAATTTCATCAAGAAGACGGAATAACAGCCGATTTAATCAGAGATGGAGGAGATATCATGCTTGAAATGCTTGCAGCCCTTTATACGCAATGCCTCGCGACTTCAAGTGTACCGGAGTACTGGAAGAATGCCGACATTATACTAATCAACTAGAAAGGAGACGTTAGAGAAGTGAAGAATTATAAACCTATTAGCTTGTTTTCAGTATTGTATAAAATATTCAGCAGCCTAACTTTGGATAAAATCAAGCCAACACTTGACTTCAATCGACCCAGAGAACAGGCCGGCTTCAGGAAGGAATATTCTACAATGGATCACATTCGTGTCATCAATTGGGTAACTGAGAAATCTGCAGAGTACAAGCAACCTCTCTATATTGTTTTCATAGATTATGAAAATGCATTTGATTCAGTAGAGATGCCAGCAGTCATAAAGGTATTGTGTGATCAAGGAGTACAGGAGGCATACGTGAATATCTTGGCAAATATCTACAAAGATTCCACAGTTACCTTGGTCCTCCACAAGAAAAGTAGAAAGTTACCTCTCAAGAAAGGGGTCAGGCACGAAGACACAATCTCTCCAATGCTATTCAAGCATGCTAAGAATTCAAACATGCTTTCTATTAAAGACATTAGACTGCTAAGGCTTAGGAGTGAGGGTCAACGGCGAATATCTCAGCAACCTTCGGTTTGCAGATGACACTTTACGCTTCAACAACGCTGGGGACGAATTACAACAAATGATTGAGGCTTAACCAAAAAAAAAAGATGTAAGAGTGGGGTTGAAGATTAATATGCAGAAGACAAAGATAGACTTCAATAGCCTGGCAAGTGAACAAGAACGGTTACGTTACTTCAGCTTTAAAGAATCCCTAACTGTCGAATAATTTGAGCTGCTTTGACCTAACGGGCGCATCAGCAAAAAATTTCGCCGCGTTTTCTTGCTTAAAATATGCTGGGAAATCGCTCGTTCATCATTGATGACCAATGCAAGGTCCCATGGTATGCACGAGCTCGTAACACGATTTTGCACAATAAGCTTTCGCTTTCCGAAACTGTCGGATCTATGGGTCCATCGGCTGTTGCATGACGCCACAAAGCCGGAGGATAAATTCAATAAGTTTCGCAATATTAGGAGTGGACAGGGCGCGAAAATGCGTATTGCAGCTGAAGAATAACTTGGAAGCCAGCGTCATAATGCTTAAAAAAAATGGTGCCTTCTCTGCGCACCTACGCAACGTGATGAAATCATAGCTCCTGAGTCGTATTCAAAGAATAACTCATGAATAACACAAGTATCACTCTATGCAAGTGTCAACGAATAGAAAGAAAAAAGATCAGGAAGTTAACAAACGAAATATTAAGGAACTAATCATTACTTGCCGTATGAGTGGAACTCGGAAAGCAAATCGAATTGCATTATAAATCGTGCACTTCCATTTATACGAGCGTAATTTCATGCCGGTCGCTTACTAGAAGAAGTACATTCTGGCTTTCATTTGTTGAAATATGACACATAATACGATCAAATGAGATAAGGAGTTTATTGGAGACGACTCTCTTCGTCCAAGAAAACAGGCAGATAACACTCTTAATTAAAATTGCACAATCAACATAGCACGTTCGCTCGGCTGCTTGTGATTTTATCGCCACTTGTTTTTCCCTTTCTTGGCAAATCAATGGCCAACGCCCTATCCTCTTGCTTAATATTGTTACGGCGCAATCAAGAGCGGCACGCACACAGTAAGCGAGAAAGAAAGTTTCAGAAATGATAAATGATGTGCGCCAGTTGTGTCCCCACCATTGCAAGCATAAGAAAAAAAGAAAAGAAAGGCGCAGTTTCGCCCGTAAGGTGAACCATCGATTGTTACAGCAAATGCGTAGACAGCTATACGAAGTAACGATATAGTAGTTCAATCGACGGTATAAACTTGCAAACATTCGCTTGCTATCTAAATTAACAATCGGGTGTGAGCAAACATGAATATATCCCACTGGATATGACCGCGGACACTCGCTGTCAAAACGCTGGCGTCAGGAATCGCGGCAGCAGTAGCGAGCGAAGTGACCTTTGTGCTGTCCATCGGGCTTCAACGAAAACTGAGCAGCGAGAACGCGGCATGCACAAAGGTATGAGCCGCCGTCGCACCTAGACTCAGCCCTCGACGCAGATTGCATTCAAGATAGGGCGCGCGCAGCCGCGCAATGCGCAGTTGCTGCAGGAGTACAACGCCGCCGCCACCGCCGGCGCCATGCGCGCGACGGAAGACAGCGTTCCCACCCCGCTTTCCTCCCTTGCAGGCGCGAGATTGAGCCGCGACCATCGGCGCCCTTCCGGCGCGGTCGCGCAGTACGCACTTGCAGCTGGAGTACAACGACGCTCCCCTTCTCTCCCTCCCTCCCTCCGGGGCCTTTCGTGCGACGGAAGACGGCGCGTTTCCTCTCCGCTTTCCACCCTAGCGCGCGAGATTGAGTCGAGATCGTCGGCTCCCCTCGCATGCCTTCATTCGCACCTACAGCATGCGGCGCGCGGTGACGGGGTTGTCGCTCTTGGACTTTATACCGAACATTACGGCGACGGCGCCAACGACTGCGCCGACGAAGGCAAAAATGCGCTTAGAGGGTCCATATAATTGCTATCGCAATAAAAAAAGTCAACTTTTTCTGTGCAAGTGCTTCTTTCAAGTTTCTCTGGGTGTGTTGGCGCGTCTGCCAAGCACATCGGTTCTTGGCATACGTTTTCTTAAAATACCAAAAAACATAGTCTTGGTGATATTTTGCTATCGTCACAAATAAAACAGGCAACGAAGCATACTTCGCGCAGTTCAGCACACTCTAATTAGCCCGAATGTCACCGGGAGATTAAACAAAGCAGGAGCGTACAGCGGGCGAAACTATCACGTATCTCCAAGTCCACAGATTCGAATAGCGGTTTTATGTTGCAGCAGACGATGACTGAAAGCACTCGGTTTGATGATGTAACCGCAAATCCTAGACTCCTGCTCAATGTTCTTTCTGCACTGTTTGTGCACCGTGACATCAGTAATCGGCAGCCGTCCACTTAGGGATATAGGGCGGTTCATTGGCGGTCCCACATGACGACGGCCAATAGACTTACAGCCGCTCCTTGTTACGCAGAGCGCGCGATAGTATGCTGGTTTGATGAATTACGTGATGAATTCACCTGAGGTCCTCGAGCTCGAGCTGAACGTTCGAACTTGCGCTCGGCCCTAGAAAGAAACCTCGGTTTTCCAACATAGAACCAAAACAGGTAAGAGTGTGTGCCATGCTGTGCTACACTATCTCGCTAGAGACGAGCGTAGGCAAGAAAGGTAGGTTTCAATGCAAAGAAATAGAAAAGTAAAGAAAAGGAAAGTTCACTTGACACGCGCACACACACACACACACACACACACACACACAAAAAAGCAAAAGCGAACCAGAGCGAAACAAACTACACGGCCCCTCAGAGCTAAAAAAACGGACGGCCAATGCAAATAGTGGTGAAAAAATCTTTTTTTTTTTTTAGCTTCTAGGCCTACATTATTTGCAAACTCAGTTTCCGAAGAGAGGATTCACTTCATGTGCGTTTAAAAAATTGCAAAAAGGGAACGTTCGAAATCTGCGCTCTGCGTAATTTGCGAATGGCATACTATAAAAATTTTTTCGGCCGTTTACCAACGACAAGTAGCTTTCGCCTCCTTGTGGTCAATTTCTTTTACTTTCTTAATTCTTTCTTTCGGAATTGGTATTGGATGGGACGGTGATTTCGGTTTCCGCACGAACTCGATAAGCAGCCGCATTTTGTAGACTACGTGCGAGAAGCAAGCATTGAATGCTCCGTATTATTTGCAACACCCCTTCCCCCACCCTCCCCCCAAAATGAAGAAAGAAGAAAGAAGAAAAAAAGGAAGTCATTTTCGCACGCGCCATTCTCGATGCCGGACGCAATAAACGCAAGCAACTAAGTGATAGGAACACAAGTAGACGAACGAAAGACGACTCGGACAGATTTCCACGCAAGGAGACAGAGACGCGACGCATACAAGCCATAACAAAACCAGCAACCTTCGCCTTCAGGCTCCGCTTCATCGATTCCGATATCCGCTTGGCGGTGCACCATATACACGCCGGAAATCACGCGTCCTCGAATGGACCTCGTCTGTCCGCAAAGTGATACCTCTTATTGCTTTCCGTAGTGCGCGGGTCTCTTTCATCGCTCTCGGGAGTGAGCAAATAGTATACTCGAACGCTCGGGTCTTCATGCTGCCGGCCGTTATCCTACACACACCCAAGTGCACCGTTTCCCAGCGATCGGCAAACATCTATATGGTGTGCACACACGTTTTCTGGTCGGCAGCCAGCAAATGTGTGTACCTACGGAGAAAATTGGGCGCGCCGTCGGGCAGTCCATACGTATCCTACAAACCCGCCGTTTGTAGCTGATGTGCGTGTGAGCTTTTGGAGGGAAGCAACCCGGCGCCGCGGACACAGAGAAAGCGCCCACAGGATGCACCCGAAACGTTTTCCGTTTCCGCTGACGTTGATCGCTTTGGAGTATATGTCCACGCGCGCAGGAACAAACGAGGAGCAAGCATTGCAAACACCGCGGTGCCACCGGACACGGCGCTCGTCGCAGCTGAAATGCGCACCCTCTGCGACGCGCACATCAGCATGGAGAGGAGCGAGAGCTTCCGCGCACGGTCATTTGGACTTCGCACACGAAGAGGTAGTTGTGTAGTCGATACCGAGGAGGCCGTGCGCGCGGACGTCGTGATCCGAATCGAACGTAATGTCAGAGGTCTCCACACTCTATCCACTGCGCACCATATGCGAGGGATTTCCATGCACATGGTCGATCTCGAGCATCATTCAGGCCTCCAACCCATCGAGGCGTTCCCTCTTAACGAAAAAAGTACGCGAATAAGACGTTGTAGACGAGAAAAGAGAAACGACAAACACGGACGCCTGTGTTTGTCGTTTCTCTTTTCTCGTCTACAATGTCTTTTTCGCGCACTTTTTTCCTTAAGATGGAACCACACCAACTCGCCCAACTCTCAATTTTGATGACGCGTTCCCGATGGCTGTGGCTTTCCTCTGCTCAAGAGGCCCATCTCATCGCTTGCTTACTCTCTCTCTCTCTCTCTCTCTCTGTGTGTGTGTGTGTGTCTCTGATTTTTGTTCGAACCTTTGCACCTTAAACTTATGTTAATATTTTATATTCGTAAGTGAAAAACGGTACCGTCGCTAGTGCGTAGTCAGGTAAACTTGTTCTTTTACATTCTTTTCTTTGAACACAATAAAAGGTAATTCCGGACTGCATGATCACTTCGTCCTGACGGAGGCGGCATAGGAACGCGCCTGCGTAATTAGAATTGGCTGCGCGCTGAAGGAATCCAAAGGGCCAAATTAACAAGGAGCCCCTCGACTAGGTTGTCCCTCGTAAGCCACGGCGCAGCTTTGGCTCCCTAAAGACTTCGCCGACCCTTTCTATAGCGTCCTTCTGCTCGAGTACTGAGACGAGAACTTTTCCTTAGTCGACTCGGCGTTATACTACTGCTTTCATTGCTCAGCCGGGGGACACCGGACGAAGCGCTCGGAATAAACGGGTAAAAACGTTCGGCGTTGCATGCACTGAATCGTTCACCCGAACATGCCTTCTCATTTGCGCGGCACTAACGAGCTGCTTAGTATTTGTCGGGTGCAGCCGCCATTGATTAACTCCCCATAGTTGATGGCGGCCGTCAAGCGGAAACGCATGATTTCTTCTCCCTAGTGCAGGGAGAAGAAATCGTTAAAGCCTACAATACGGGCTCAGTTGATCCTATCTGAAGGTCCCAGCGGAAGCCCGTTCCGATGTAGGACATTGGCGCATAGAGTGTGCTGTGTGCATTACCGTCGAATACACTCTTTCTGGCAGGTTTACTTATGCGATTCCTCGTTGAATGTTTTTTTTTTTCGTTGACTGAATTTAACGCCCCCAGAACAACGCAGTAGCAACGAGATGCACTTTAATGGCGATCTTCCTGTTCTATTTTTACCATTTGTAATTCTTAGCGTACGCGTAAAGCTTGGTACACTAACGTTGATTAATTTATTATTATTATTATTATTATTATTATTATTATTATTATTATTATTATTATTATTATTATTATTATTATTATTATTATTATTTACATTTCATTACGCGCAGTCGAACACGGCGTGGCGTAATATATCTGGCTTCCACCTGAGTCGCGCTCGGTAGGAAGTTTCCCGAATTGTTTACGTCGCCCGCAAGGACGGCCGATGGAAATGAGCCCAGGTTTCCTGTGCGCTTTAACCCCAACTTCATGTCCCTAACCGCCTAGACAGACCTCAACGCATTCGATGTGATCACGTGTCTTGTAATATTCCTGCGGTCGATGCATCCATTTTTGACGCTAACGAGCGTCGTTCTTGTCAATAACGGTTCAACCGCGTGTTCTTTCTTTCTTTCTTTCTTTCTTTCTTTCTTTCTTTCTTTCTTTCTTTCTTTCTTTCTTTCTTTCTTTCTTTCTTTCTTTCTTTCTTTCTTCCTTCCTTCCTTCCTTCCTTCCTTCCTTCCTTCTTTCTTTCTTTCTTTCTTTCTTTCTTTCGCTCCTTATTTATTTAATTGTTTTTGCCACCTGGGGTCCTTTAACATACAATGTTGAAGAACGGGCCTTGCATTTCGCCCCCGTCGAAATGTGGTGGCCGCGGTCGGAATTTGATACCGCGCAATCTGGCAAGGCGCGCATCAAGTCTAAGGATAAACAGTAAAGTGGCTGGAGTTTCCGCAGAGTCTGGTGGAAGATGTAATAGCGAATTGATTTTACGATGTTCGGTTAAAAACCATCGCATAGCCGATTACAGTGTCGACGGCGGGTTGCCTTGCACCGTTGATTTAACATTCTGAGAGCTGTAGTGCGCTATGTTTATAACCAACTGGTTTTCGTAACGTGGTAGGGAAGTCCGGCTTGTTGCAATCATTCCAACTTGGTTTCCCGTGACGGCAGGATAGTGCCTGACAGGCGCCGGTAGGTGCCCGCAGAGCTCACGATACCAGTCGTGTCACTGTGCCCACACATGCAAATTCACTTAGCTGTAGTATTGTGACACAGCCGTGTAGGTTAGTGAGCTTTAGTATATAGAATAAAGCAGTGATCTTGTTAACAAACTACTGTTTTGTATACGCGCCACAACAGAAATGCGCGTATGCAGCCGTATGTTTCGAACCCAGGGCCCCTTCTTTCACTGCAAAAAAAAAAAAAAAAGTTATAAATGATGTGCTTCGGTAGCATCTACGAGCCGCCCATTGCATAATACCTGAAATACCCGTGATGTGCTTATGTACAACGTAAGCAGAACACCCCACCTTACCTCTTCATAGCCTGTCTTACATACATCACCCACTGCTGTCGTTTCCCCATTCACCTTTTCACGGCATGAAGCAATCCTGCAAGCGCATCTCTAGAAGACCGCCCAGCACTAAATGTCTGCTCGTGTCAAATTTCGCTACTTATATGGCTAATTTTGGTGGGCGAAGATTTTTTGAACACTTCGAAAATAGAGGTGCCGAAGTTCTCTTTGCTGGTGCGTTTACCACCCCTCGCCCGCAATGATATGCTGTACTGCAGCGAAGGAGACCTTAATAGCGGCGTGTTAGCCTCCCTCCGCGGCTGCTCATTCTGTAATGGGCGAACTCATTTGCCAAAAAGAAAAAAAAAAAAACATGCGTCGCATTTATAGGGTTAGACGCGTAATTCACCGCCGATATAGGCGCCACAAATAGCCACCTAGTGGGCGCTTTTCAAAGTACGCTCGGGATGCTGTAGCAGACGACAACCCTTTGCAAGAAAAATGGCTGAAGTTCGCGACCGCGATTTTCTCTTCGTTCGGGTGCCAGACCGCTACCTCAGCCGTGACAGCTGCAGGAAAGGCGCATGCCTCTATGAGAGCAGACACGCCCGCCACGTTGCTAGAGTTTGGGCCAAACCAGCCCGCATACGTGCCGCGTGCGTCCCGCTCAGACAAGCGCACCGAATCTCCCGTATACGAAGCTGAGCTCGTTTTGAGTAGCCGCTTCATTTTCTTGAAGAATGCGATGTCTCAATCGCTTTTTCTTTTTTTGCATTCTAACCACGTCATAATACTGTTTCGGTACCTCAATAAAAGCGCAACTTAGCGCTGCTCCGCCGATGCAATACCGCTGCATACGTCGACTAACTGCCCTTCCCGCTGCAGTTCTTGCAGTTTTAAATTCCCTTAATGACCTGCCTGGAAAAACACGAACCTAAAGTCGCACCAACTTTCGAGTATCTTTTTCTTTTTTTGCGAATATCACGGAAGAAAGAAGCCACACGATATTTAATGGCCAAGCAGCGCCGGCCAAGGTAGATGGGCAGCGGCTGCAAGGACAGGTTTAGTCCTTTGCGTCGTAGGCCGTTGCCACTCTTACACCACAAGGGATAATGAGAAATAATTCAATTGAGTACAAAAGGCGCACGTAAAAAGGCACTTTGCGCAGTAAATCTGCTCATACAAGAACAACGTGTAACGACTTCGAAAACATAACGGGAATTTTTCTGCGAAAATCGAAGAGCAATACCGTATGCAGCAGCTAACAGCAATATTTGCCCTGAGCTACGTCTTTTCGGACACATTTACCAAGCAACTACACTATTGAATATGCCCACAGACGAAATAGATAAAGCTGTTAAAGGAGCTCTCCCCTATAATCATTCCTATAAAACACAGCTAGCAACAGTACAACGTTCGCGAAGCCACGCATAAACAGATCGAAAAATTAAAACTGTGTGGCAGCTGGGGAGACGATTTAACTGGTCGCATGAAACCGACAATATCAGTACTTGCAAACGTCCGCACCTCTAACGCACAACACTATGCGTTCGTTCAGTCGTGCACCCCAATAAGAGCAACACGCTAAAGAAGCCGCAAACGGTAGAGGCGGCAAAGAGCATTAGTACCTCAGTGAAAATGCCTTTAACCCGCACGGTGCAATACGGACAAACCGAAACCAAAACAAAGGTAGACCGTGATCAAATTCCTCGCTTACCTGTGTAAACATATGAGTGAGTGCGACAAACAGAGGGATAACGAAAGAAAGCGCCCTAACGATGAATTCGCCGCCGATCGGTAGCGATCCACTGCTGCCCATTCGAGGCTCGAGCTGGTTACCTAACGACAAAAAACATTCCGGAGTAGATATACGCAACAAAAACGAGGCATGTGTATGCTGCAGCAGAAGTGCGTAGACCACTCTGCACATCCTGAAGGCATGTGAAAGAATTCACCCAGCGAAACCTGCAGGTAACGTACACCTCCCAAAAGCGTTTGGATTTAAAGTGGATGGAAGCATCAACCAATCAGTGGTCGATATAAGCAAGAGACCTTTAGAGTATTTGCCTTTACCGCAACCTATGCCGCTACCGGCATAGGTTGCGGTAAAGGTAGATTGAGAAGTTTTGAGGGAGAGAAAAAGAAAAAAAAAGAACAGATGAAGAATATCTACATGAAAATGCTAGAATGAAAAAGGGTGTATAGCGTACCTGATTAACTCAAGCAGGTTAGGTGACTGTCTGTCACCACCCCATTTGAAAGGGGATACCAATAAATCATCATCATCATCATGTTCCCGGTCACGAGGCCTCACGAGAATAATTAGAATCGAGACACCGGCAAGCTTTTGCAGGTATTTGAGCAGCCCACCGCGCAACAACTGTTCTTCGGTATGGCTTTAAGCTTTGGCTGCTGGTTTTAGTCGCTTATTTCGCCCCGAAAGCATGAATCCAATAAGAGAAGCGCGAGCAACGATGCAGTAAGCTACGACGGACGGCTGCCTCATTTCCCGAGCGCACTTAGCAAGGTTGCCACCAGTGGCGCGTCCGTCGGCCCGCACTACGCCTAGTCTTGTTGGCGCAGAAACCGAGCCTATATACATATGCATGCGCGCGATTCAGGCAGCCAAGCCGTCTGGTTCAGGCGCAAGTTGCTGTCGAGGAAACGAAACGCTTCGCCTTTCCGGCGAATGAATAACTCGTCTACACGCGACCACGCAATGCGTGCCACGGGGGCAGCTGCGGACGGCGAGGGTGGAATGATCCCGCCTCCGCGCAGCCACCTGCAGCGCGGTGAACGTGAGCCGTGCTCATCCATCACGCGGGCGAGCTGACCGTCGCGAGTCGTTTCCGCGAGGGACTCCGCGCTGCCTTCGAGCGACCGTGCGAGAGCCAGTGGCTTCTTCTGTGGACTTAACCAGAAAAGTTATTACATAGAAGGAACCCTAGTGTTAGTGTCTATGGAAGTTGCAAGTGGATGTGGCCAGCATTGGAATTATCTGTGTATAGTACATGAATTTGCATAAATTTGGTCCTTCCGACTTCAAACCGTTTTGGCAATTTGCTGATTGATCCTATTCGACGTACTTCTGTGTTGTGAAAGCAGGGCGCGAAAGCCGGTGGCTTCTTCCTTGGACTTAACCACAAAAATTATTGTATTGAAGGAACCCTGGTGTTAGTGTCTATGGAAGTTGCAAATGCATGTGGCCAGCAATGGAATGGTCTGTATAGTACATGAATTTGCCTAAACTTGGTCCTTCGGACTTCAAACGGCTTTGGCAATTTGTTGATTGATCATATTCGACGAACTACTGTGTTATGAAAGCAGGGTGTCGCAATAACTATGCATGTGCATAGAAAATTTGGTCCCTGTGTTTAAAGAATCTTTTTTTCGAAATTTAAAAAGACGAAGCTTAATACATGACGTCGCACGCAACGCGGCAACCCAGTGACCATGGCGTTACTCTGCGAGGTCGCGGATTCGATTCCGGTCGCGGCTGCCGTACTTCAATGGGGGCGAACAGTCGACTTAAATTCAGGTGCCCGTTAACCCAGGTGGTCAGAATTAATCCGGAGTCCCCCACCGCGGCAATAATGATAATGTTTAAAATAAACAACGTCGACAGAACAGCTGAAGCCACATGCACGTATATCAGACAAAATCGACGTACTAACCGTCGTTCCCGTCCCAGTAACCGACATATGACAGCAAGTTGGTATCCTATGTACATGCACTGTGCAAAGGATACGGATAATTCTGGGATTTGCTGCGTTCACAAGGGATCCAGCGGTCATAAAAAGTTCTTCAGTCTCGCCTATAAAGCGTGCGTTCAGTTCCGCTGGCACAATAGAAGGCTGTCATAAAAAGCGAAAGCTACGCACTGAGTCTTGGAGGCCCATAGTTTGCCGAATGAACAAAACTTGGTCCGTCGCGGAAGCATCGAGAGTTTTAAGACACAATCACGTTGTCACTCGCCTGTACCGTGCGGGAATTTAGAAAATGCTGGAGATTATACCGACACATTTCAGAAGAAATGCATCGAAAATTCGCCGTCCTGGCGACCATATTAGGTTGCGCAACGAAAGCTATTGAAAAGAAAGAAGAAAAAGCAGATTACGGAGTTCTTTCTCTTCAACTAAAGCTCGGGCGTGTGCGTTGTAGCCAGTTGTGTGCCGAGCTAATCTTGAAGGCAGGTTGCCATATCGCGATAAGTCTTGAAAGGGGGCCGCTAACACACCCCTTCTACCTGACCGCGAAGGGTTGCGAGTTGCGATTTACGCGTGATTCAGGCGTGCCAGCATTGCGCTATATCGACCACGGCGTAGTCTTGACGTTCGTGTTGTCCTCGGCGGGTGTTTCGCCTAGAGCACTCTGCGTTGTTCCACTAAACAGCGTCCCATATATTTTTTAACGCCGGCAGACGCATTCCCGTCAACGCTTAGCCGCACGGCCAGCGGGTGTCTGATTTTGCCGACTAATAACACGCATCACACGCACACGCGCGCGCAGTAGTACGTCTACGGCAACTGTCTTGAAATTCCACCGTCATTCAGATCATATGATGAAATGAGTGACGCAACGGAAAAAAAAGAAAAACTAGCAATGCGGTATGTCTAGACCCTTGAGATAGATATCGACTTGTTGGCGTCTGCCCTTCTACATATCTCAAAGGACGTCGACGGCTTTCAAACGATTGCAGTCACCGTCTTTCTTTTTCTTTCCTTTTTTTTTTCTTTTTTCTTTTATCGAGTTCGCGCAGCTCACCATGTCTCGCAAAACTGTCTGAAGTGGTTGTCCACGCAGATGATGCAGAACGAGCTGAGGTACATATGTAAGGTGGTGTGTCAGGGGCTTCGATCTCGGCGACATCAAGTTTGGTAGTGCAAGAATAATTTGCACCGTTAGAAAGAAGCGCTGCTTGAAGCCAGTGTGAAGGTTGTTTCTTTTGTTGGGGAATAAAACCACAGCAGACGTAAATCCACAGCAGACGTAAATAACGGTCGGTCTGGATACCTTGCGTAGCAGCGTTCTCTCATAAGAATTCGCAGTCTGCCTAGTTTCATGTGGGTTTTGGAACACTAATTTGAATGAAGGCGTTAACGCCGGCTACAAGTCGGAATCGAAACAGAGCAAAAGCACGGGACAAAAGGCGGGAGGACGGACGAATTATTTGAGACAACTTATCTTAGGTTAGCACGGAAACTCTAGCTCAGCAACACAAATTGATTAATTGTCTACATAACGAGTTAGAATTTCTGTACAGTTCAAAGAGCGCTCATATTTTCTTCCTTTATCAGCTGTCACTTGTATTAATTTATTTGAGCAAGCAACGAGAACACATACCAGCCATGCACTAGCCGCGACGCCATTGTGCCAACGGTGCGCGTTAAAGAGATGCATAAACAAATGGGAAATGTCGAGGTTGACAAGAAAAACAAATGCAAGAGACGACACAAAAATGGAACTGTATTGCGACGACTGACAGGCGTGCAACGCTCGATATTGTAAAGCTTTTGCCATCTTTATGATGTTTCTCCACGCTGCACGCCAAAACTTTTGCTGCAAGCGGTTGTTTACCCGCCGTGGCTGCTGAGCACGAGGTCGCGGGATCGAATCCCGGCCGTGGCGGCCGCATTGCGATGGGGGCGAAATGGGAAAACGCTCGTGTACTTAGATTAGACGGCGTGCCTCGTAATCAGAAAGCGGTTTTGTCACGTAAAACCCCATAATTAAATTAAGCGGTTGTATATTTGCATTCAATACCACTGAAAGTTGGGCAAGTTAGCACGTATTGTCGAAGCTACGAACTTCACCGGCAAGTCGACCTCTTGTCGCTGGAAACCGGAATTGAAACGAATGCAAACTAATCAAGAATGGCGAAAAATAAAACAAATGTAGGCGACCGTAATCTTTGACTTAGGTGTCTTTTAGTGGCACTCGCACCTCTGCGTTGGTGTTCTCTAGGTTAACTTTAGACGAACGCAACGCAAAAAACCAACTCGGAGGCAACTGTTTTCCATTAATCAGTCGGTTAAATATCATGCCACCTGCTTGTGTGTGACGTCATTAGTGACGTTGTTACTTGCGCTTTCTACTTCCGGGTTTCTAGCAATTTCGCCGAAGTCGTGCTTTGGTGTGCGGTAATCAGTATGTTATTATTAATCTTAATCATTCCAGACACTGCGATAACTCAACTTGTAACTAAACTTACGCTCTGATATCATATCTATAATGAAAACCATGATTGATGTACTACACTATTTTTCTATTTTTTCTGATTTATTTTGAATTTCGTACTCGGTGGTGTCAGTGATTTCTAATAATACTAATTATTTCAGACACTTCAGTAACTCAACTTGTAAATAAGCTTATGCTTTGATATCATGCCTATAATGAAATCATTGAATTTTCTACTGTACTGTTGTTGTTTATTTTAATATATTTCTGATTTATTTTGTATTTCCTGCCCGGTCGTCTCAGAAGGTGAACCGGAAGTGCTACGCAAGAAGCAGGAGTGTCACTCGATGCTCCTGCCACTAAAAAGGACAATGGCATGGCGCAACAAGCATAACATCTCGCAAGCAGCTGATGTAATCTTCATAAAGGAAAGACTGGATTCGATTCGTTTTTGTATTTCAGCATTTTAAATTGGTTAGCGTTCTTAATGTAATTGACGCACTTTCTTCTGTACCTGTCTGTCTGTCTGCGTACGAGTACGTCTGTCTCAAGCTTTTTTGCCACTGACTTGGGTTGCTGTAGTCTAATGAATAGAGCGTCGGGTTGCTGTGCAGACAAAGGCGTGTCCGAAACTAACCATCCGACCAACTTGTGTCACCGGGCATGTGCCGTTGGGCATGGGCCACTCTTTGATGGCGAACAAAACAAAAATAATTTAAGACGTCGCCGGGGCTGGGCACGAGAAATCGAACCGGCGTCACATATACTCGGATAATCTAGTTCGAATACGTATTCGCTCACGTACCGCACGAGGAAGTTTGGGGCCGCGCCGCTAGATGGCACTGCATGTACGGAGGGAAGCACGAGAGGGGAAACCGGCTGCAGCGCCTCATAAACATGACGCGTTTGAGCTGTGGCAGTAGGGCGTGTCGTTGCATTCCATCAATGCTAATCGCCTTAGCGATGCGTCGACATTCGCCGTGAGATGGGTACTCCCGGAATTTTTTTTAATGAAGGGAAGATAGAAGAGATGTTCAGTTACCCTACAAAAGTGACTGCAACTCCCTTTTCGCATAATTGTAGTAATTATA
Source organism: Dermacentor variabilis (assembly GCF_050947875.1). Lineage (NCBI taxonomy): Eukaryota > Metazoa > Arthropoda > Arachnida > Ixodida > Ixodidae > Dermacentor > Dermacentor variabilis. The sequence goes on along the minus strand of NC_134570.1, from coordinate 98,343,831 downwards.
ACTACAAAAACACTATAACAACAAACGTCGCAGGTTGGGGAAGAGCTCTAAGGCAGCTAGCTAGAGAGAGTAAATGAAGCGCGTATATACTTGTGGACACACTGCAACATACGGAGATTTAAAAAAAAAGCACGGAAAAGTTGCTACAATACTAAGTCCCAACGACTTCTGTGCGCGTATACTGTTTTCGCTTTCCGTCATCCTTCGTCCGCTGCACTGAGTTTCGCAACTCGAAGAAAATAAAGACATAATAAAAAGACAAAAGGGAAGTAAAGAAATCAAAGAGAGAGAGAGCGCGCGCTACACGGCAAGGTTGAGAAATAAACGGGGAAACACGGAGCGGACGCGATGAAGCGTAGGGAGAAAGAAGAATGTAGAAAACGGAAGGAAGTATTTGCTTCGCCCTCTCAGACATATTTGACGCTACACCGTAGAGCTTATTACGTCTGGACTTGGTCGAGCTGCAGCTGTCACTTGTGAGGTGCAACGCGACCCGCAGAAGAACGAAAGCGGGTCGCGAAAACGAGTGAGCGAGGACGCCGCAGATGGCACAGCATCGATCATCGATCATCGATTATAGGCGAGCGATGCGCCAGAAAACGCGGATCGACTTCAGGGATGACTGCGGCTGCGTACGTCGCTTCACGTGTCGTTTTCTCATTTTTATGTGCAAGATTATTCAGCTGTAAAGATCGAAAAGAGGCGTATTACAATTAATATCGGTCGCTCAATGGGCACTTTTATTTAAAACGGTGTTTTTCTCCTTCGCGGATTATGAAATGAAGGGAAATGCACCTAATTAGATTAGCTACTCTGTGTGATTTTTTTTTTTTTTTTGCGAAGTAAGTGCGCAGTCGTCAGCTGATCACTTTCTAGTTCAAGTTAATCCACACATTCCCGCTGCGCGATAGTAACTGACCTAAACGTCACTTTTGAGAGCTCGTTTTTTAAAGCAATAACAGTACACATATTTCTTATCTTCTTAAGGAGGCTGATGAGCTTCGCAAATTTACTTATTAAGTTATTTGTATTACCCTTATTTGTATAACTTATTAAGTTATTTGTATTACGTAAGGAGCCTGGTGGTGGTCTCGTGCGGACGATGCCCTCTCGGTGAGCGCATATTTCCCCCCTCATCTTTTAAGAGATTCAATACATACAAGCATTTGTCTCGCAAACCAGATTTATTTCAAGGGAATTTTCCACGTCTCAATTATTTCTCTCGTCGTATTCGAGTGCTCATTGCCGTGTTATAGTTTGTTAACGAAGCTTCCCCTCAAGTCTAAATATTGTAAGGCAGTTTGTCGTGTGCGTATCATGGCCACGCATGCTTATATCGCCTTTCCGTTTCTCTACCACGGTTGCGCCTTAAAACCACGGCGCTGCAAGTTTGCTTTCTTTTCCTTCCCTCTTCTCCGCCCTTAAACTGGCTCTCTTAACTACTACACGCAGAGGCAAGAAACAGCGCGCGCTTTAGATACTATAGATGAGATGAATATTTACAATTATTATTAGGGTTATAATTATATTCGAGTGCTGATTGCCGTGTTATAGTTTGTTATCTTAACTACTACACGCAGAGGCAAGAAACAGCGGGCGCTTTAGATACTATAGATGAGATGAATATTTACAATTATTATTAGGGTTATAATTATATTCGAGTGCTGATTGCCGTGTTATAGTTTGTTAACGAAACTACCCCTCAATTCTAAATATTGTAAGGCAGTTTGTCGTGTGCGTATCATGGCCACGCATGCTTATATCGCCTTTCCGTTTCTCTACCACGGTTGCGCTTTAAAACCACGGCGCTGCAAGTTTGCTTTCCTTTCCTTCCCTCTTCTCCGCCCTTAAACTGACTCTCTTAACTACTACACGCAGAGACAAAGAAACAGCACGCGCATGCGATCGCATAGATGAGATGAATACATATATATAGAAAAGCATCAGTCATAGCTCTCGAAGTATAATATAATATAATATAGAATAGCTCTCGAAGATAGCTATTCCGGCGGCTAGCTTCCCACGCTATGCGTGCCGTCCTCGCACCTGTTAAAACTTTTCCTAGACGCTAGAACTATGCTATTCCTACGCAACCTTGAGCGATCGGAAAGCGCGTTTTCCACGCCTGGCCGGCGGAGAGGGGGGGCTTCGTTCCGGCCGCGAAGCTCTCCACATCCCCGTAAGGAGCCTGGTGGTGGTCTCGTGCGGACGATGCCCTCTCGGTGAGCGCATATTTCCCCCCTCATCTTTTAAGAGATTCAATACATACAAGCATTTGTCTCGCAAACCAGATTTATTTCAAGGGAATTTTCCACGTCTCAATTATTTCTCTCGTCGTATTCGAGTGCTCATTGCCGTGTTATAGTTTGTTAACGAAGCTTCCCCTCAAGTCTAAATATTGTAAGGCAGTTTGTCGTGTGCGTATCATGGCCACGCATGCTTATATCGCCTTTCCGTTTCTCTACCACGGTTGCGCCTTAAAACCACGGCGCTGCAAGTTTGCTTTCTTTTCCTTCCCTCTTCTCCGCCCTTAAACTGGCTCTCTTAACTACTACACGCAGAGGCAAGAAACAGCGCGCGCTTTAGATACTATAGATGAGATGAATATTTACAATTATTATTAGGGTTATAATTATATTCGAGTGCTGATTGCCGTGTTATAGTTTGTTATCTTAACTACTACACGCAGAGGCAAGAAACAGCGGGCGCTTTAGATACTATAGATGAGATGAATATTTACAATTATTATTAGGGTTATAATTATATTCGAGTGCTGATTGCCGTGTTATAGTTTGTTAACGAAACTACCCCTCAATTCTAAATATTGTAAGGCAGTTTGTCGTGTGCGTATCATGGCCACGCATGCTTATATCGCCTTTCCGTTTCTCTACCACGGTTGCGCTTTAAAACCACGGCGCTGCAAGTTTGCTTTCCTTTCCTTCCCTCTTCTCCGCCCTTAAACTGACTCTCTTAACTACTACACGCAGAGACAAAGAAACAGCACGCGCATGCGATCGCATAGATGAGATGAATACATATATATAGAAAAGCATCAGTCATAGCTCTCGAAGTATAATATAATATAATATAGAATAGCTCTCGAAGATAGCTATTCCGGCGGCTAGCTTCCCACGCTATGCGTGCCGTCCTCGCACCTGTTAAAACTTTTCCTAGACGCTAGAACTATGCTATTCCTACGCAACCTTGAGCGATCGGAAAGCGCGTTTTCCACGCCTGGCCGGCGGAGAGGGGGGGCTTCGTTCCGGCCGCGAAGCTCTCCACATCCCCGTAAGGAGCCTGGTGGTGGTCTCGTGCGGACGATGCCCTCTCGGTGAGCGCATATTTCCCCCCTCATCTTTTAAGAGATTCAATACATACAAGCATTTGTCTCGCAAACCAGATTTATTTCAAGGGAATTTTCCACGTCTCAATTATTTCTCTCGTCGTATTCGAGTGCTCATTGCCGTGTTATAGTTTGTTAACGAAGCTTCCCCTCAAGTCTAAATATTGTAAGGCAGTTTGTCGTGTGCGTATCATGGCCACGCATGCTTATATCGCCTTTCCGTTTCTCTACCACGGTTGCGCCTTAAAACCACGGCGCTGCAAGTTTGCTTTCTTTTCCTTCCCTCTTCTCCGCCCTTAAACTGGCTCTCTTAACTACTACACGCAGAGGCAAGAAACAGCGCGCGCTTTAGATACTATAGATGAGATGAATATTTACAATTATTATTAGGGTTATAATTATATTCGAGTGCTGATTGCCGTGTTATAGTTTGTTAACGAAACTACCCCTCAATTCTAAATACTTTAAGGCAGTTTTCCTAGTCTCTAAAGCCGCTCGAGTTCACGCTGCTCCTCTGGCGGCCATTTTTCCAAGAAATTATGCCTTCCAACCACTCGACTGTCGCGGACAACACCAGCCCCTTTCCACGTAAGTATGAGGCTCGGAGCAGGAGCTATAGCGCTTGAAAGTAACCGCTGGTTACGAACCAACCGACTGAGCTACCTTTCCGGGCAACATTGAAGGATCACGAGTTCAAATCACATGTTATGTTCCTTTTTTTTTTTTAAAGGTATTTTCCTTCCTTTTATCACTGTACGGAAACCCTCCTAAAAAAAAAAATTATATATCCTCAATTATGTGTGGCCACACATGTGCAGGTCATAAATACCAGGTTCTCTAGCCGAGTGCCATCCATGCGGTATAACCGAGCTCAGATTGGTCCACCTTGACTGATCAAATAGGGCGCCACTGTAGGTTAAATGAGGCGTACAACTCCTGCGGGACCCGCCGTGGTTGCTCAGTGGTCATGGTGTTAGACTGCTGAGCACGAGGTCGCGGGATCGGACCCCGGCCACGGCGGCCGCATTTCGATGGGGGCGAAATGCGAAAACACCCGTGTACTTAGAATTAGGTGCACGTTAAAGAACCCCAGGTGGTCGAAATTTTCGGAGTCCTCCACTACGGCGTGCATAATCAGAAAGTGGTTTTTGTCACGCAAAACACCATAATTCAATTTTTAATTTAACTCCTGCGGGGACGGTAGAGTATCCGTCTCCAGTGCAAGAGGACCGTGATTCAAATCCCGGTGCCGCGCAATTCTCCTCCGGGAAATACAAAAAAAAAAAAGAAAAAAAAAACCGTGTGTTGAGAAATTGCACAAACAGGCCTGGAGTGCGGCCTGATCCCGGTGACCAGAACCGGTAACGCACTCTCTCACCAGAGCAGGATTGGCCACCCTGGTGCAGTACTTGGCCACAACCTCCTATATGAATACAACAATCAAACCCCGGCCCTCAGTCCCCAGCAGCCGCGAAGCAACTGACCACGGCGGCGGTCAGATCTGTAACGCTGCAGAGGGTGCTAAGAATACCTGGCTCCGGACAGGCCGCCATTGGAATCTGAACCTGGCAACGTTTAACGTTAGAACGCTATCTAGTGAGGCGAGTCTAGCAGTATTATTGGAGGAATTAGAGGGTAGTAAATGGGATATAATAGGGTTCAGTGAGGTTAGGAGGACAAAAGAAGCATATACAGTGCTAAAAAGCGGGCATGTACTGTGTTACCGGGGCTTAGCGGAGAGGCGAGAACTAGGAGTCGGATTCCTGATTAATAAGGAAATAGCTGGTAACATACAGGAATTCTATAGCATTAACGAGAGGGTGGCAGGTCTTGTTGTGAAACTTAATAAGAGGTACAAATTGAAGGTGGTACAAGTCTATGCCCCTACATGCAGTCATGATGACCAGGAAGTCGAAAGCTTTTATGAAGACGTGGAATCAGCGATGGGTAAAGTCAAAACAAAATACACTATACTGATGGGCGACTTCAATGCCAGGGTAGGCAAGAAGCAGGCTGGAGACAAGTCAGTGGGGGAATATGGCATAGGCTCTAGGAATAGCAGAGGAGAATTATTAGTAGAGTTTGCAGAACAGAATAATATGCGGATAATGAACACCTTTTTCCGCAAGCGGGTTAGTCGAAAGTGGACGTGGAGGAGCCCGAATGGTGAGACTAGAAATGAAATCGACTTCATACTCTGCGCGAACCCTGGCATCATACAAGATGTAGACGTGCTCGGCAAGGTACGCTGCAGTGCCCATAGGATGGTAAGAACTCGAATTAGCCTAGACTTGAGGAGGGAACGGAAGAAACTGGTGCACAAGAAGCCAATCAATGAATTAGCGGTAAGAGGGAAACTAGAGGAATTCCGGATCAAGCTACAGAACAGGTACGCGGCTTTAACTCAGGAAGAGGACCTTAGTGTTGCAGCAATGAACGACTATCTCATGGGAACCATTAAGGAGTGCGCAATAGAAGTCGGTGGTAACTCCGTTAGACAGGAAACCAGTAAGCTATCGCAGGAGACGAAAGATCTGATCAAGAAACGCCAATGTAAGAAAGCCTCTAACCCTACAGCTAGAATAGAACTGGCAGAACTTTCTAAGTTAATCAACAAGCGTAAGACAGCGGACATCAGGAACTATAATATGGATAGAATTGAACAGGCTCTCAGGAACGGAGGAAGCCTAAAAACAGTGAAGAAGAAACTAGGAATAGGCAAGAATCAGATGTGTGCGTTAAGAGACAAAGCCGGCAATATCGTTACTAATATGGATGAGATAGTTCAAGTGGCTGAGGAGTTCTATAGAGATTTATACAGTACCAGTGGCACCCACGACGATAGTGGAAGAGAGAATAGCCTAGAGGAATTCGAAATCCCACAGGTAACGCCAGAAGAAGTAAAGAAAGCCTTAGGAGCTATGCAAAGGGGGAAGGCAGCCGGGGAGGATCAGGTAACAGCAGATTTGTTGAAGGATGGTGGTCAGATTGTTCTAGAGAAACTGGCCACCCTGTATACGCAATGCCTCATAACCTCAAGCGTACCGGAATCTTGGAAGAACGCTAACATAATCCTAATCCATAAGAAAGGGGACGCCAAAGACTTGAAAAATTATAGACCGATCAGCTTACTGTCCGTTGCCTACAAAGTATTTACTAAGGTAATCGCAAATAGAATCAGGAACACCTTAGACTTCTGTCAACCAAAGGACCAGGCAGGATTCCGTAAAGGCTACTCAACAATAGACCATATTCACACTATCAATCAAGTGATAGAGAAATGTGCAGAATATAACCAACCGTTATATATAGCTTTCATTGATTACGAGAAAGCGTTTGATTCAGTCGAAACCTCAGCAGTCATGGAGGCATTACGGAATCAGGGTGTAGATGAGCCATATGTAAAGATACTGGAAGATATCTATAGCGGCTCCACAGCCACCGTAGTCCTCCACAAAGAAAGCAACAAAATCCCTATAAAGAAAGGCGTCAGACAGGGAGATACGATATCTCCAATGCTATTCACAGCACGTTCACAGGAGGTATTCAGAGGCCTGGAGTGGGAAGAATTGGGGATAAAAGTTGATGGAGAATACCTTAGCAACTTGCGATTCGCTGATGATATTGCCTTGCTTAGTAACTCAGGAGACCAATTGCAATGCATGCTCACTGACCTGGAGAGGCAAAGCAGAAGGGTGGGTCTGAAAATTAATCTGCAGAAAACTAAAGTAATGTTTAACAGGCTCGGAAGAGAACAGCAGTTTACGATAGGTAGCGAAGCACTGGAAGGGGTAAGGGACTACATCTACTTAGGGCAGGTAGTGACCACGGATCCGGATCATGAGACTGAAATAACCAGAAGAATAAGAATGGGCTGGGGTGCGTTTGGCAGGCATTCTCAAATCATGAACAGCAGGTTGCCACTATCCCTCAAAAGGAAAGTGTATAACAGCTGTGTGTTACCAGTACTCACATATGGGGCAGAAACCTGGAGACTTACGAAAAGGGTTCTGCTGAAATTGAGGACGACGCAACGAGCTATGGAAAGAAGAATGATGGGTGTGACGTTAAGGGATAAGAAAAGAGCAGATTGGGTGAGGCAACAAACGCGGGTAAACGACATCTTAGTTGAAATCAAGAAAAAGAAATGGGCATGGGCCGGACATGTAATGAGGAGGGAAGATAACCGATGGTCACTAAGGGTTACGGACTGGATTCCAAGGGAAGGGATGCGTAGCAGGGGGCGGCAGAAAGTTAGGTGGGCGGATGACATTAAGACGTTTGCAGGGACAACATGGCCGCAATTAGTACATGACCGGGGTAGTTGGAGAAGTATGGGAGAGGCCTTTGCCCTGCAGTGGGCGTAACTAGGCTGATGATGATGATGATGATGATGATTACCCTCAGGGCCACAGGCATTACAGAGGGGAGTAGAACATATTCAAAGCCTTTGTTCTGTTAATACAATGTTAGCTGGAACGATGAGAAAGTACCACTATAAGCCGGAACAACAACAAAAAGGTCAAGCAATAACTGGGAACTAAATCACTACTGTTAGGATCGGCCTGCAGCTATTTCAGCCCGCTGCACGTGTTCCGATCCAACCGGGACGGTGGCGCACTTCAGAGAACTGTGGATAACCGGCAGCCACGCGGCGAGGGGTCAGCTCAGTTGAGTTCTCGAGGGGAGGTAATTGGCGGAACCTCCCCATGCGCTTTTCGAGACACCAGACAATGTGCCGCGACGGAGGCCACTGTGCGAGGTCCGCTCTGGAATTTAGAGGCGACGGCTGTTCTTCAAAGGTCGTCGGCCCTCGGAGAGAGCACTGAAACCTGTGCGGCATGTGTGGGTGTAAAACCCCTACCCCCTTCTCTCAAAGGCTGCCACGAGGACTTTCTACAATGACGTCGAACGATGACGTCGAACGGAGTACGTATAAGCAGCGATTGTCGGCCGCTAGAGGGTGCTCGTCGTCGTGCTCTGTGCTCGAAATGTACTCGTGAGCTGTGTGCTCGTAAGCTGTGCGCTGTATGTTCGTGTTGCGGGCTCCATTTGGGAGTCACGCATAGACTGTGTAAATGTATCTCTTGTTCAAAATGTAAATACTGTAAATAAATCCCGCTCGCCTAGTCCTGTCGCCCCAAGTTCCTCCGATCGTCCTACAAGCCCGACTCCCAAATCTTACAAATGGTGGCAGCGGCGAGATCGCCTCCAAAATCTTACACTACATACTTGGTTAGTTACTCAGTAGTGTACTTGCGTTTAACACATTCTGAAACTGGGAACAAGGAACAGTGGACGTGACATATCCCGGTAGGCGGCTCCATTCATGTGAGGCGCGGGACATAAATGATTGATATCGTGTTTGCGTTAAGGACGACATTGTTCCCACCTGTTGCGCATGATCGAAACGAGGTGAAACGTATGACGGAGGAACAATAACGCCATTGTGCAGGGTGGGACTGTAGAATATTTTGTGAATGAGACGTAGGCGAGAAAACTTGAGGCGGCGGGCGAGGGAGGCACGCTGTAAAGACTCTTCCATCAAAGTGATGCTGGCTGTACGACTGTAGTTTCCGAGAATAAAACGGACACAGTTATTTTTGACAACTGGAGGGCAAAAGTTAATATATCAGTGTTGGGGTTTCGTATGGAATCGGCATATTCGAGTTTACTTCTGACTACAGTTTTGTAAAGCAGGAGTCTTAAAGAAACAGGAACAGATGGAAAAGTTGAGCCGCAGGTATCCTAAGGAGCGATTAGCATTGCTAATCATTTGCAATGCTAGTATGAAGAGACCAAGTAAGAGAAGAGGTCACGTGAACACTTAGGTAGCAATATGACGTTACGGATCCGAGAGAGGAGTTCTCGAGCAAGTAGAAAGCGGGGCAAGTAGTTGCACGGGAGACACGTAATACCTTAAATTTAGTTGAGTTCCCTCAACCGGAATTTACGCAAGCTATATATAGAGAAAGCCAGAATATGCATCAGCTCTTTCACTCATCCCGTTCTAATACACACATCACTCATATAGTAGAAGCACCTGAATAAAAGTAAAGCAAATTCATACAACAGTTTGATTATACAGTCATTACACAAAGAAATTGGCAGACAACGAGCGCGTTTACAGCTCCAACACTGTAGAGCTGAAAACTACACATTTGAAGCGATAGCAAGTGAAAACACGAAGAAGACAGCTTTCTTCAAAAGTAATCTTAGCCCCCCCCCCCCCCCCCCCCATTAAGTATAAGTTGAAACTCCAAGCAATGCCTAATGCGGATTACACTATTTTAGCGTCTTCTTCAGATAGCAGGCCAAGTAAAAGAACACAAAATATTACCAGATCAATTATTCGACACGCATTGGCCACCCAGTCACGTTAACAAAGATCAATCGACAGACTGTAATATTGCAAACCGAAAGAACGATGTTGTATCACTTTAATGTGTCCTTGCTACTACGTCAAAAAAAGAAAAAAAAATGAAGAAAGAAAAGTCATGAGCCATTCCACTCTGTTAAGGTGGTTGACCAGCGAAGCTGTGTAGCACCCGACGAAGAGGTGACACAGAATTTTGAAGAAAGGTACGAACACATTTATTGTCTCGACCGGTGATCATCGTGGCGAAAGGTACGCACAGGCGTTTATTTTTATGCATTCGTGTTCACTGGTGTTACGGATTCGTTATACGCATTTTTGATATACATTCGTGTTTTCGTTTCGCGATATAGTGACGTAAAGAATTTGAGACAGCAATCACCGCACCGATCGGCAGTGGGCCAATGCCGTCAGCGCCTTCGCAGAGGGAGGGGCACCATGGGAACGCTGGCATGATGAGCGCCATCGGAGCCAGTTGCGGAAGAAGACGACGAGGAACGCGCGAGCACTGGCACGAGCCATTGCTGATGATGACAGTTTTCGCTCGCACACTTGCAAAATTCAAGGAACCTTAGCCATAAACTTCTTCGCTGTATGTGGAAGTTAGTTCTGACGTCCTTTGTGATAAGTTTTCATTTCTTCAGAAAGAAATTTCGAAGTTTCGCAGGTTTAGCGCCTGACTGTGAGCAAAATGACGCGGAACATCCAAATTTTCTGTTCTAGAGGTCACAGCGGTTCAAATAATAAGCCCAAAATTAAAGGGCTCCTCGAGACGGAAAGTTCGGCGGGAAAACTACGCGATTAAAATCCAGACGTCGGGGAGGAACCCGCACGCTATTTGCATTTGTTGCCTGAACATAATCTTAGCCTTCCCTCCGACTGCGTTCACTGTTGTACTTGCCATTCTTTGATGCAGGATTTGTGCGTGGCTTGGTCTGTGTCCAGCTTCCATTTTTTTTGTGCGCGTTTGCTGTTCACGCTTAATTGTCGGAGCATGAATGTTTCGCCCGAATTAGCCCATTTTTAACGGAGGAAGCAGTCCGCAGAACCGGCCACGAAACGATAACGGGAAAACGTCTCCTCTTCGTCGACGGTATGCAAAACACACTACCTTACAGTGTGTTTTGCATACCGTCGACGAAGAGGAGACGTTTTCCCGTTATCGTTTCGTTGCCGGTGAATCATATAAATTTTCTGGATATACAGCAATCTTCGCTACCTTCTTGCTTTATGGGCGCACTGCTAGGCGAAACCCGAAAGCGCCTTGTAGAATAGAGTAATTTTCTTTCAGAGTTATACTAATCAACAATAAATGAAAGTCAAGTCAAAATATAAGGAGCATATTAAATATCATAATTACCGTGTCACATAGGTATTTACTCCACGCCAGCAAAAGTGCATGCAGAAAAAATCAGAAGCTAGCGGGTTTTGTTTAAGTCCGCTTTGTTGAAGCGATGGCAGATCACCTAGACAAGCTGGAATGAATTTCTACTGCGACGACCACACAAACGCATGCCCGCGCGTCTTGTTCCGTGAAATGTGAGTGACTGAGGATTCTTATGCGGACGCGCCTTAAAAGAAACGTGTTCGCGACGCACTCTCGTCACACCATGCGTGCCACTCCAGCAGATAAACACAACCCGAACTACTCACGTGTTATCGCTGTCAGCTCCGCACTCTTTCTCAAGGCGTCTCGCAGTGCCAACGGCGATAAAACCTGGGATGGGGGCTTCGACACCACGCTACGCGCACCGCACGACCGTAACCACTGATGCAGACGCGTCGTCTGCTAAACCGAGCCCGCTCAATCTGTAGCAGACGATTCATTGAGAAATGCGCTTAAGGCATGCAGCGCCATCTATCGTGCCTTGCGGAAAGCGGTCGCTATGGTCTCGCTAAAGCTTGAGCTGGCGCAGTCAGCACTTTGAAACGAAAGTGTGCAAGTAATTCTATTTTTATTAGTTTAATTATTCGTTTTGAACACTTCTAGCCCTTTCAGGTTGTTACAGGGTGGGAACGATAGCACATAAAATAACGTAAGAGGCACCTAAAGTAGCTTTTTTTTATCTATTACGAAATCACGACGTACAAACGCATTAGTCGAGAAGTTATGTTAGCCAACTGTTGCTCAGGGGCAACGATTATGCAAATACATAAAATATTCCTCTTTATAGAAAGCAGCATATGTTCAATTATTCTGAGCGGATGCTTTTTCAAGAGGAGGCAAAAGGAACCGGGATCCTCATTTACTTTTGTTTATTCTTTATTACAATATATTCACCAAGGTAATTTCTAATAGAATAAGGGCAACGCTTGACTTCCGTCAACCAAGAAAACAGGCTGGCTTCAGGAAGGCATATTCTACAATCGATCACATCCATGTCATCGATCAGGTAATCGAGAAATTTGCAGAGTACAATCAACCTCTCTATATAAGATGGCTTTCATAGATTGCGAAAATGCATTTAATTCAGTAGAGGTACCAGCAGTCATACAGGCATTAAGTAATCAAGAAGTGCGGGACGCTTACATAAATACCTTGAAAAGTATCTACAGAGATTCCACAGATACCTTGATTCTCCACAAGAAAAATAGAAAGGTACCTATAAAGAAAGGGTTTAGGCAAGCAGACAATTTCTCCAATGCTATTCACTTCATGCTTGGAAGAACTAGTCGAGCTATCAATCTGCTAAGGCTTAGGAGTGAGTATCAATGGCGAATATTTCAGCAACCTTCGGTTTGCAAATGATACTGTCCTGTTCAGTAATGCTGGGGCGAACTACAATAAATGCTCGAGGATGTTAACCGAGAAAGTGGAAGAGTGGGGTTGACGATTAGTATGCAGAAGACAAAAGTAAAGTTCAGTAGCCTGGCAAGGAAACAGGATTTCAGGATCGCCAGTCAGCCTTTTTGTAAAGGAGTGCGTTTATCTAAGTCAATTACTCACAGGGGACCCTGGTAATGAGCAGCGAACTTACAGAAGAATAAAGATGGGTTGGAGTGCATACGGCAGACATTGCCACATCATAACTGGAAGCTTACCACTATCACTGAAAACAAAGGTGTGCAATCAATGCATTCTACCGGTGCTAGCATACGGGGCAGAAACTTGGAGGTTAACAAGGAAGCTCGAGAAGAAGTTAAGGACCATGGAAGAAGCGATGGAACGAAGAATGTTAGGCGTAACGTTAAGAGACAGGAAGCGAGCGTTGTTGATCAGATAGCAAACGGTGATAGCCAATATTCTAATTGACATTAAAAGGGGAAAATGCAGCTAGGCAGGTCCTGTAATGCGTAGGTTAGATAGCGGGTGGACCATTAGAGTTACAGAATGGGTGCCAAGAGAAGAGACGCGCGGTCGTGGACGGCAGAAAACTAGGGGTGGTGATGAAATTAGGAAATTCGCAGGCGAATGGTTGGAATCGGATGTCGCTGGACAGGGGCAATTGGAGATAGCAGGGAAGATGCCTTCGTCCTGCAGTGGACATAAAATAGGCTGCTGCTGATGATGATGACGGTGATGATGGTGGTGGTGATGATTTAGAAGATGGTGGCCCGTTTAAGCACCGGTGGCTGCTTCTTTTCACATAGAACAAACCTATCCTAAATATAACAAGCCGACACTGAACAAGAAAGCTGTGGAAACGTAGAATCAGATTACATAAATACCGCTACGACAACTTACAAAATAGGTCGCACAAGAAACACTACAATGTAAGTCAGCTCAGATAAACACAATCAGGACAGTTCACAAAAGAGGCCACATAAAACATAAGACGCTCGCATAGAGACACAAAATACCGAAAACACGAAGCCAGATCACAAAAAAGTAAATTAAATAGTTTAGCCACACACAGAAAGAAATCATAGTAGTTGACGTAGTTGAAGTAGTAGTAGTAGTAGTAGTAGTAGTAGTAGTAGTAGTAGTAGTAGTAGTAGTAGGGGAAGTAGTAGTAGTAGTAGCAAGAGTAAGTAAGGTTCAATTAAACACATGCAGCTCACCTTGGGTGATCCAAACTATAATAAATTACTGCCAAAAATATTGTTAGGGCTACATCTCGCCTGTAAACGATTGCGAGATAACGGCTCTTGACGCCGAAATTCCGTCGCCCTCTACAGGAACCTCCGATTCACCGATTCTCATAGACGAACTTAGCAAGATGATTGCACCTGATCTTCTCCCCCCACAAGCTGCTGACCTTCGCCGTCTCTTGGAAACTTACTGCGACATTTTTGACCTTGACGGCTGTCCTTTATCCCAGACATCGGTGATCACCCATCGTACTTACGCCGGAAACACCAATCCGATACGCCAGCGGCCGTACCGCATTTCACATGCTGAATGACAAGTGATACAACGATAAGTCGATAAGATGTTGACTAAAGGCGTTATCGGGCGTATCTTGCAGTCCGTGGGCGTTTCCTGTTGTCGTTGTCAAGAAGAAGGACGGAAGTTGGCGCTTCTGTGTGGATTACAGACACGTCAACAAAATGAGACGCAAGGATGTCTACCCATTGCCACGTACTGATGACGCCTTGGACTGCTTGCGTGGAGCCAAGTATTTTTCATCGATAGACTTCCGATCAGGCTATTGGCAAACCTCGGTAGATGGTATGGGCAGTGAGCAAAGTGCTTTCGTAACACCTGACGGCGTCTACTAATTCAAGGTTATGCCGTTCGGCCTTCGTAATGCCTGGCAACCTTAGAAAGAGTGATGGACTCCTAACTTTGCGGCTCTAAATGGTACACATGTCTGTGTTATGTAGATGCCATCATCGTCTTTTCACCAACTTGCACGAGTCATCCAACGCGTCTATCGGCTATTCTTGCTGTTTTCCGACGCGCGGACCTGCACTTGAACTCATCCAAGTGCCACTTTGGACGTCGTCAATTGACGTTCTTGGCCATTTCGTCAGTGCTGCTGGCGTTCAACCCGACCCTGACAAGATTCGCGCTGTGCAGAACTTTCATGTTCCGTCTTTCGCCGCAGACGTAAGAAGTTTCGCTAGGCTATGCTTGTATTTCTGTCATTTTATCAACAATTTCGCCGAAACCACTTGCCCACTCTCCGACTTACCTAAGAAGTACGTTGCTTTCATGGTGCTTTGCTCAAACCAAAGCTTTCTCCGCCGTAGTACGCTTGCTCGCGGCTTCCCTATTGCTGGCTCATTATGATCCATGTGCCGCCACTGAACTTCACAAGGATGCCAGTGATCATGTAATTGGAGCTAAACTTGTTCACTAGCAGCGTAACGCAGAGCGCGTAATTGCATACGCCAACCGCCTTCTGTTACCCGCCGAGAGGAATTTTTCAATTACCGAACAGGAGTGCCTGGCGTTACTTTGGGCAGTTGCCAAATTTCGCCCCTACTTGTAAGGCCGCACATTTTCCGTGGTTACCGATTACCCCGCCTTGTGCTGGCTCTGCTCACTTAATGACCCCACTGAGAGATTGGGTATAGATGGGCGCTACGGCTCCAAGAATATTCATTTGCTGTTTTATACAAGTCAGGCCGTTCGCACAAGGACGCCGACTACCTCTCCCGTCATCCTGTCGACCGGCCTAAATATGATGCGCGTGACACCGACTCTTGCGTATTGGCCATTTCTGATTTGCACGACATCCGCACTGAACAACGGCGTGATGATGGCTTACGTGTTCTCATCCATCGTCTCAATTTTGGGCATTCAGAGCCCACGATGCGCATGTTGATGCTTCGCGGCGACGTTCTCTACCGCCACACCTTACGACCTGTAGGACCAGAATTTTTACTCGTTTTACCCCGCCATCACCGGACATCAGTTCTTGAGCAGTTGCATGACGTCCCTAGTGCAGGACACGTCGGCGTTTTGCATACTTACGATCGCGTACGGCGCCGGTTCTAATGGCCAGGCCTGTACCGCTCTGTGCACCGGTACGTTGCAGCCTGTGCGCTCTGCCAGCGCAGCAAAAAACCTGCTGTGCTGCCCTCTGGACACCTTCAACCGATCGATGTGCCCTCAGAACCATTCATTCGCCTCGGTCAGTCAAAAAAGTGAGCGTCGGTGAGTCACATCTGGCAATAAGTGAGTGGTTGTCGCGACTCATTACGCGACCCGGTACACGATCACGCAAGCTTTGCGCACAAGCTGCGCAACTGAGGTGGCAGGTTTCTTTTTACATGACGTGATCCTCCATCACGGCGCACCCTGGCAGCTCCTCACTGATCGCGGCCGCACCTTCTTATCCCGTGTGGTTGACCTACTTCGCTTCTGTTCTCCTGAGCACAAGCATTCCACTGCCTACCACCCGCAGACAAACGGACTGACGGAGCGGCTCAATCGCACGTTGACAGAAATGCTGTCTATGTACATTTCTGACAACCACAGTGATTGGGGCAGCACGTTACCCTTTGTGACCTTCGCCTACAATTCGTCCCGTCGCGAGACCACTGGCTTTTCACCCTTTTACCGTTTGTTCGACCGCCACTCTTTGCCCTTTCGACACACTGGATGTTCGATTTCCTACTGGCTCCGTTGTCCTCCTATGGACACCATGTCGCCGCGTCGGCTTGTCTCAAAAGCTGCTGCCGCGATACACCGGGCCCTACACGATATTGTGTCAGCTTGGGGATGTGAACTACCATGTGACCCGCATGTCCCCACGGACGTTGTGCATATGCCGCCGCCGAAGCCTTAGTTTGCAGCGAGTTCCTCTCCCTTATAGTTAGCGCCGAGACGGCGCCTTTACGGGCGGGTTATGTCGTTGTTGTTGTTGTTGTTGTCCTGAGTGGCCGTGGCACATACCCACAGTGGGGGATTGGCCAAGAATCGGGCGGTTTAATTAGGTGCCTAAATAATAATGATAACAAGGGAGTTAACAATTTGGGCGTGTGAGTTTAAAAGTGAACGTTTTGTGTTTGGAGAAAAAGGAAATAATCAGATGAAAACCGGGTATAAGATAATAATAATATTAACAATAATAGTTAATAAAAGATAAGAAATAGAAGAAAGCTATGGTTGGGAGGGAGAACGATCAATCTAACATGGAAATCGCTTGGTTTCAATTAGGTAATTTTGGATCGCCAAGCAAACATTTCTGTTGCTGAACCCAACAATGGAGGCTCCAAAAGATAGGATCACTGGCACTGATAAAGTTAGACCAATAGAGCGAAGCGGGATTTCGAGTAGTCGTTTTCTTATAATAGAAAAACGTCTGCAAGACAACAAGAAATGGTCGATTGTCTCCGCCTCGCCGCAGAATGAGCATAATGGTGAGGGGACCAGACCAGACCTGTGGAGGTAGAAGTTCAATGCAGGTATACGGCAGCGCAGCTTTGTTATGGACACTTCAATTTTCCGTGTTCGGCAAAAATCTCTGTTCCAAGGGTGCAGCAGATGTCCGTAATCCACAGAGTTAGTAATTGTGGAGCCTGATACTGACTGTATAATGATACTCCTGCGAAATCTAGCTGCAGTAACATAAGCAGTCAAAGGGCAGCAAGGAAGAATCGGGCCACTTATTGATGCCTTGGCTAGAGAGTCTGCAATTTCATTAATGATTAGTCCTTTATGGCCAGGCACCCAAATCAAACGCACGCTTCTCAAGTAACCAGGTACCAATGATTGAAATGTCCTCATTACGCGAGAGTCATTAGAAGCAGTAAGGGAGGAGCACAATGATAAAGAATCAGTGACTATCACGGCTGACCTAATTGATGGTCCTAATTTGCGTAATGCCAGCACCACGGCCATGAATTCGGCTAAAAAAATCGGTATGAAATCTGGCAGCCGAAGAGAAAATGTCCAATCGAGAATCGGGGAAAATATTCCTACACCTGACTTTTCTTCACATTGTGAAGCATCTGTAGCAATTACAACGTTTGTTTGAAGGTTTTTCAGGTGATCTTGTAATATACCGTCTAGAATACGGTGTGGAAGTAATTTTGCATTATTAGGAAAGATATCATCAAATTGAATATCCGTGGCAACAGCTCTGTCGGTAATAGGAAGAACATCGCATATGCGCACGCCCAAACAGTCAAGTAATTTTTGCACGAATATAATTTGCGGATTATGTAGTCGCGGCCAGATGACACCGAAAAACAACGCAGGTTGTGAAATAAAGATTATCTGGGGATGACGCAGTGGTGATTCGTAAATCCTTAAGAACGTCTGCACCGTCAAAAGCCGGAACCTGCACGAAAGTGGCGGGACACGGGATTCTAGATAAAGAATAGAATTTGCAACAAATTTAGGAAGACCTAAACACAGACGTAATGCCTCTCTTTCTAAGAGGATTAGAGGACGGGACATGTAGGCTGGAGCTCCAGAGAAGAGCACGCAACCAAATTCTAATACAGGGCGAACGTACATACGATATATCATTAGGAGTGTATCTCTTCGCATTCCTTTTCGACGACTGCTCAGCCTACGCAATATGCCAATTGCACGGGTACCTTTCCCAGTCAAATGATCTATATGTGAGCGCCAGTTGAGAGAGGCGTTATAAATAATTCCGAGGTATTTAACAGATTCCACCTGTGGTATGTCTTGAAGGTGGTAAGACAATGAAATGTGCACTATGTCGCGTATCGGAAATACGAGAACAGCACATTTGCTGGCATTGAGTGTGAAGTGACTAGCATCTAACCACCTCTCCAGATCATAAAGGTAAGTTTGCAGTCGTTGGTATAGCGTGTGGATGTCGTTGGCAGATGCAAAAAACGCAATATCGTCTGCATAAACATAAGTGGTTATTTCTGGGTGACAAGGTAGTGTGCTCATGAGAATATTAAAAAGTACCGGGGAAAGAACTGAGCCTTGCGGTACGCCTCTCGTTTGTTTGTGTCTAGAAGAAGAAACGCCCCTTTCGTAGCAATAGAATTCTCTTTCACCTAAAAATGACCGAATCCACGCTACTATATAACCAGGAACACCACAGGAAGTTAGCCGATTGATCAATATACTGTGCTCCACAGTGTCGTATGCTTTAGCGATATCGAGCGTCACTAAGGCAGCGTATTGCTTATGACGTCGAGCGAGTTGTATTCGGCTTTCTAAGTCGACGTGGGCATGCCAGATGGAGCAGCCAGCCCTGAAACCAATCTGACAGGGACTAAGAATGGAATTATCATTAATAAATTTCATGATGCGACGGTGAAGAAGCCTCTCAATGAATTTTACTACGTTTGAAGTAAGCGCAATGGGCCTAATGTTCTCCAATACATACCTTCCTTCTTGTTTCTTAAGCATCAATATTACTTTCGCAAGCTTCCAGTGTAACGGAATCCATGCATATTTAATTGAATAATTCACCAGGTCCAAAAGAACGTTAGGCGATTCCTGTAACAATATTTTTAACATTGCATTTGTGACGCCATCAGGGCCAGGGGCTGAATTCGGTAAACATAGTGCAGTCTCATTTAGTTCAGCTAAGGAAATTGGAGTAAAGCCATCCCAATGACCTAATGTAGAATGAATAGCCGGAAGCCTGGCCGTAAATCGATTTTCTAAGCCTTCGGCAATCTCTTCTAGGGAGGCGCTCAGTTCCTGCGGGCTCAAAACAATTGAATCTAATGTTAAGGGTGTTGGTAGCACCTTCCTAGCACGAAGGAATGAAAATAAAGCACGCTTATTTTTTGAATTAGATAGATAATCGTAATGTCTAATATCGTATTCCTCTTTGGCTCGATTAACAGTACGCTTAAATACACCAGCATGAAACTGATAATTTTTCCAATTGGTCGGGCACTGATTATGCAGAAGCATTTTCCAAGCGGCCTTTCTTTTTCTATAGTCCCGCGTACACTCATCATTCCACCAACGACAAGCGGTGCCTTTAGCCGAAGGGATGACAAATTCAGCTTGCTTCCGGGAATCCTCTAGTATTGAGCAAATGGTTGAAGCGATTTCCTTATCATTGGCATTGGCAAGTTTCGAAACGGCAGAACGCAAGAAAGTCTTAAATTTCGTATGGTCCATAAATGTGCATGCCTTGTATTCTAAAGATGTTATTTGACAATTGATTTCAAATGACACAGGGAGATGATCACTGTTGGTTGCTGATTCAACCGCTACCCACGACAAAACCTTGATGCCAGCGCTACAAAATGTCAAATCTAACACTGAACGGAAGGGTCCTCTAACAAACGTTACTTGCCCTGTGTTCTGGCATGAAAGGTGACTATCAATAGTCCACTCCCAAAGTCTCTTACCACACAAATCTGTTTTTTGCCCCCACGACACGTGATGCGAATTAAAATCCCCTACAAACAAAATTTCTTTTCTACATGCAGCCACAGCCCTATCAAGTTGACGCGTACTTTGCACACCGCTGGGGAAATAAGCATTTATAATTGAAAATGGATGGTATCCTGGGAGACATAAATCTATGGCCAAAATTTCACAGTCGCAGTCCACGATTTGAAAAGAAATTTTTGCCTTGTGACAAATTTTACTGGAAACAAGTATCATTAATCCTCCACCTCGCGAGTCTCTATCTAATCGGAAGGACCGAAAACCTTTTAAATGAAAATTTTTCTCTGGTGAAAGCCACGTTTCTTGAAGAAGTAAGATATCTGGATTGAATTGAATAGATAGGCAAGATAAATCTGTTGAAGCTGAAAATATAGAACGACAGTTCCACTGCAGCACTTTCAACTGTCCAATGGTGTTGAACGCACAGCAGCGGCAACTGCCGCCTTTAGAATACTTTCTGTAAGCACAGGCGTTGGTTGACTCTTTTTTGATTTTGGTTTCATAGTTGTTGAAATTGGGGACCCCATACGTTTGGGAGCTCGAGTGTCAAGTTCCATGTCTGTGACAATAGCAGTGTCTGAATAAGAGGGCTCATCCTCGCGTGTTTGGACTAGCGAAGTAGTGTGTGTGGAATATTCTGCAACTGTGGAAGGCGTCTCGACCTCGTTGCTAGGCGTTCGAGGTCTGGCGTTAGGTACTGGGCACTGCATTGGTGTCCTAGTGGGCTGCATTATTTGCATCATGTGACTGGAAATGATTTGCGCTAAGCAATCAGAGAGACTGGATATCAATTTATCCATAGCTTTAGCCATTGCTTTTTCCACAGCAGAGTCAATTGCTTCTGAGAGGTTAAGATCCATGCTTGGAGTGTTGCGCGCTGCAACACTAGAGTATCCGAAGGCCCTGTCTTTGATAACTGAAATTGCATCTCTTCGGGAGCAACGACGGCGGTCGATTATTTCAAGAATTTGTACTTCTTGAGCGCGAGCTGAGCAGTTCGAATAGTCTGCTGGGTGTTCTCCCGCACAGAGGCAGCACTTTTGAGATTGAGTAGAGCATGCACTTGAAGAATGACCATCCCCACAGGTGCGGCAACGCAAGCTAGACTTACATCCTCCTGCGCTGTGCCCGAATCTCCAACAATTCTTACACTGGATTGGACGTGACGCAAGCGGCTCTACACGGAACACAAGAGGCCACACCTTTATTTCAGATGGACATGATGTGCCCACAAACGTTGCAATAACAGATTCTGTCGGAACCCTCTCGTTATTGGCCAGTCGATTGCAACGGTAGATGGCAATGACGCCTGCTGCGGATAGCTTCTCCAGGGTTTCAGTAGGACTTAATCTGGAGTCTACGCCCCGTACAAGACCCTTGGTGCACGCAAGATGAGGCGGAATAAAAGCACTCACCGGGGTGGAAGCGAATGAAGTGCATTTCAAGAGGTCTTCTACACAGGTCTGGTCGGGTGAACGACACACTATACCTCCCCGTCCGAACGCTCGCACATCAGTGATGGTCTGGAAGTGGTTAGTTGTGGCCTTAAGTGCCTTCTGGACAGCCTGTGGATTCGTGATCCTGATGGAACCTCCATTGGTAGGCACAAGCGCCACAGGAATGGTACTGACGCCACTGCGAAAAAATAAATCTATGGGCAATTCATTAGGTGGTAGGGATGCTGACCAGGCGGATCGCGCCTGGCCAGGAGAACTGGTCGACATCAGCTCAAGACGGCTGACGCAAGGAATGCCAATCAACCAGGAACTAAAATACGGTTAATGAGACACCCTAAACCACCCGATACTCAGCCAAAACACCACTGCAGGTCAACGAAACGGTCGCTCAGTCGAGGCAAGCAGGAACCAGGGACAGGCAGGCACGAACAGGCAGGCAGGAGCGTCGAACGGCGGTGCTTGACGCCAAAACTCGGGTCGTTTCTTCTTCTGCCTTTGGCAGCGACAAAAAATGACAAAAGGTGACAGCGCAACCGAGGCGCTGCGATATGACACGGCGGAACCAAGAGTCAGAAGAAGACGATTTGACGTGTGGAGGAGGAATCGGTTTCGACAGCCATCTTGTTTATGTATTGTTGCCTCTCGTGTAAATATTGTAACGACATATTTATATGTGACCTCTGCAACGTAACAATATATTTTTCATGATGTATGCTCTGTTATGCGGACGGCCCTCAACCGCCTTCTCTTGACTGGTGATATCGAGCTTAACCCTGGGCCCACTACAGGGTTCCGGTCGACTAAATCTGCTAAAAAGGCTCGCGCTTCTTTGGGCCATTCAAGCCGCTCTGCTAATTCGCCGAGGGCTTCTAATCCAAATCGAGAGCTGGTAGTTGAGGAAGCATGGTCGAACCCCGATAATCCTGTACTTGTACAACTTTTGACTAAATATTGCACAACAATAAGGACATGGCTCGCGACATTGCAGAGATAAAAAGTTCTGTTGGTGGCGCTTCGAGGCACTTGAATCGCGCATTTATGCTGTTGAAAAGGCATTGACCACCCCTGCTTCATGGCCTGTAAATGGTCAGTTACATAACGAAATAGGTACACTGAAGGGTACGGTCACTCAGTTGACTGGAAAGGATGAGAATCTAGAAAATCGCTCTAGGCGGAACAACATTATTTTGCAAGGCTTATTAGAAACTATTTATGAAACTCACGATTCCCTTCTTTCCAAAATATCTGAATTATTTAAACAGAGTCTTGGCGTTCAATGCCCTCCATCGCCTCCATCGTTTTGGAAGAGCTCGCGAAAACCATCCACGCCGGGTAATTTTGAAAATGCTTGATTTTAATAACAAGCTTACTTTGCTGAAGAATGGTTTTAAGCTTACGGGTTCCGGATTTAGGCTTTCTGAGGACTTTTCTCCCAGAGTTCGTGGTATTAGGAAGAAACTTTGGGAGGCGTCCAGTCAGCATCGCAACAATGGGTTTTCTGTTAAGATTAGATTTGACCCCATATTCATTGACAACATTCGGTATAATTGGTGCGATTACATCAACACTCTTGTAGAAATCTCTCATTGTTGCAACTTTTCTTAGACAGCAGGTTGCGCATCACAGTCAGCAACAGGCTGACCTTCTACAACCCAACGAGATCTTACCATTATGAACATCAACGCTATAAGTATAGCTAATAAATTTCCTCTTTTTCTTGCCCTTGTTTGTCCTATTCACCTAACATTATTGGTATCACCGAAACTTGGTTACATGTGGGTATTCATGACTCGGAGTTTACACCGCCAGGTTACGTCACCGTGCGAAATGATCGTCATAATCAAAGAGGAGGTGGTGTTGCACTGCTCTTTTTGCTCGGATTTCAAATTCAAAGTCCTCTTCTCTCCACTAGACATAGAATCAGGCTGCTTTAGACTTTACTACGGTAAACAATTCTTAAACATATGCATTTTCTATCGCTCCCCCCCCCCCCCTAATAGTTCATGGGAAGCTCTTGACAAGCTGGACCAAGTTTTACTACAAGAGAATTTAGCTTCCTCAAATTTCGTCTTACTGGATGATTTTAATGCTCTCGGAATCGACTAGACGTCTGTCTCACTTTTTGATCGCGGTAATTCATTAAACAAGAAATTTGTTGAATTCTCGTTATCTCTTGGCTTAAAGCAGGTCGTTCACAGTCCCACCTGTGGTGACGCAGTACTGGATTTGATTTTTCTCAGCACTGATCTTGCCAAGACGGGTTACAAGTACGAAATAATTGATGGTATCTCTAATCAGAACGCTGTTTTTCTATCTGTAGACCGGCCGATCCATAACCAGAGTTTTACGCTGTCCATGTTTTCAGACTTTTCCAGAGCTGATGATGTACGTATCATAGATGAACTATCGAATAATTTCGACGGATTTTCGGCACTTGGAGTATCCAGTGACGTTGATGCACTCGTGGCGTGTTTTGAAAGCATTGTAAAATCATGTATAGATCGATTTGTTCCTCTGAAAACTAAGAAAAAGAACAATAACCTTTCCTGGATGAACCGAGAACTGCTGCACTTATCGCGATGTGCTGGCAGACTTCGCACTAAAAGCTCGAACAATCCTCAGGCATGCGTTTTGTACGCTCAGGTAAAAAAATTAACTCCAGAAAAAAACCACCTTGGCTAAAAATTTCTTCTATAATGTTCAGTTGCCGAAACTGCTCAAGTCTAACCCCCGTAAATTCTGGTCTTTCATATCTCCTGGCTCTTCTTCTGCCACAACGTTTAAAATCAATAACAGTGTTGTTAATGATCCATTAGAGATTTCAGAAGCGTTTAATGCATATTTTCCGCTAGTGTTCGCCTCGACTGATTCCAGTCGTTCAACACTTACAACTGATGATTCTTATGAAATTGATGATATCAACATTAGCCTAGAAGGTGTTTTGAATCTCGTACTAAACTTAGATACTAAAAAACCAGCCGGCCCTGATCGAATACCGAATTTAATTTTAGTACGATTTTCGTTATGGACATCTAAATATCTGTTCTTTATATGTCAGAAGTCCCTTGATAGTTGCGTCGTGCCTTCTTCCTGGAAAAGAGCTAAAGTACTACCTTTATATAAATCTGGTGACAGACATTTCTGATCTAACTATAGGCATATTTCTTTAGCTCCAACCTCATGTAAAATACTAGAACACATAATCTATAAGCATACAATAATGTTCCTTGAAAATAATAACCTATTTAACAGCTTTCCGCACGGCTTCAGGCGCGGTTTTAGTACTGTAACCCAACTTACGAAGTTCACGCATGACCGTTCCCATTACATCGACTTAGGTAATCAGATTGACACCATTTTCATTGACTTTAGCAAAGCTTTCGACACTAATACAGTCAGTACTGCACTCTAAATTGCTTTTGAAACTCCATAATATTCTAAATAGCCCTCAGTTAGTGTCTTGGATTTCTAGTTTGCTTTCTTTGCGTTTCCAATTCGTATGCTATGACTCTGCGGATTCGTCTGTAGTCGACGTCACCTCAGGGATCCCACAGGGATCTGTACTTGGCCCTCTACTATTCTTATTGTTTATTAACGACCTTCCAGACCATGTTACTTCAAAAATACGCCTCTATGCAGATGTTTGTGTTATGTACAGCCCAGTTGACTCACTCGCTGATCATCAGCGCCTTAAAGATGCCATTGTTTCATGTTGTGACTGGTGTGCTACCTGGGAAATGAGTATCAATTTTGATAAAACTGTTCTAATGTCTTTTACTAACAGCCGTATGTTTTGATTATATATGCAACGGTGTACCACTAACACGAGTTTTTCAATACAAATATTTAGGCATCATTTTTGCACCCACCTTGTCTTGGTCCAAACATATAGATTACATTTGTAGTAAAGCGTTAAAAAAAACTTGGTTACATCCGCCGGACTTTGTCTGCTGCTCCGAGGGACACTAAATCAATAGCATACAAAACATTGATTCGCCTAATTTTAGAATATGCTTCCTCCGTATGGAACCCACATAAACAATGCGAAATTAATTGTACTGAATCGGTCCAGAGGAAGGTTGTTCGTTTTGTTTACCGTCGCTTCGACCGAGACTTTTCACCGTCAGCTTCTCTTGCGGAATTAAACCTCCAGTTTCTTTCTAGACGGCGGCACATAGAATCTCTGAAGATTTTCTATTCTTTTAAGAACTCTCTTTGTCACCTATCAGATCCCTCCCTTTTAACGCCTGCTTGCCCGAGTTCAACTAGAGCTTATCATGCCATCATGCCTCTAATATCAGACCACTCCATCCACGCACTAACACTTTCAAATACAGTTTTTTTTCGCCCGCATGATTGAACAGTGGAATTTGTTACCTGCCGAAGTTCGTTTGTTACTCATTTCTCAATTATTAAATGCTATTGCTGATGTATAGTTTCTTAAAATTTTTCTTTTTCTATGTTTCTGTTTCTGCATATCATAATTAGTTTTACTCGCATGTACACCCACTCCTGGCATAGCCCTAACGGGCTGCAGTATAAATAAATAAATAAATAAATAAATAAATAAATAAATAAATAAATAAATAAATCGTCATCATCAGCCTGGTTACGCCCACTGCCGGGCAAAGGCCTCTCCCATACTTCTCCAACTACCCCGGTCATGTACTAATTGTGGCCATGTTGTCCCTGCAAACTTCTTAATCTCATCCGCCCACCTAACTTTCTGCCGCCCCCTGCTACGCTTCCCTTCCCTTGTAAACTGCAGCGGTGGCGTAGAGGTAGAGTATCCGCCTCGCGTGCAAGAGGACCGTGGTTCGAATCCCTGTGCCGCGCAATTTTCCACCGGATTGAAAAAAAATCCGCATGTTGATAAAATTGCACAAACAGGCCTGGAGTGTGGCCTAATCCCGGTGACCAAAAACGGTAACGCACTCCCTCACTAGAGCAGGATTGGCCACCCTGGTGCAGCACTTGGCCACAACCTCCCATATGAACACAACAATCATATATATACATATAGCATGACCGTATACGGCCACCATACCATGAAGTCAAGGAAAGCATCGGGGAAATTAGCTGTAGTTGAAATGTAGAAGATAATAAGGGAAATGAAAGTGGACGAAAAGATAACTTGTCGCCGGTGGGAGAGCACGTTGCATTTCCAGTTGTGCTACGGTGACGGAAATCAGTTCGTCCACTAGCTTGATTATTTACATTTAGTATATCTAGCCCCGGGAGTGTTAACCAGCGCTACTAAAGATCATAGTGGGTGGATGTGGAATATTGTTTCATGTACGAAGGTACACAGGTCTTTTTTTCAGCGTACACTCAAAAACGCTAAAAGGTTGCCTGTGGCAGATAGAACAATTGTAGTTCATGAGGTGGTCTACTCGAAACGGCGGACACTACTTGAAATGCATAATCGTGTAATTAACAAGCATTCACTAATTAAATTTTCTACTAATCATCTTATGGCCCCATACTTCGATTTATAAATTCTAGCCGTGTCGTTCGCCAGGCGCATCCACTTAAAACTAATTCTCAGGACGACACCGATTTGGAGATGACATTTCCCGAACTCTGCGGAGAAATGCATTGTCGTTGCCGTCACTTTTGCGCTTGAATGCATAAAAAGACGTTTTGTTAAGAAATCAACCGGAACGCCAATGCATTTCTTCGCAAAGTCTAGGAATTACTATCTCGAAACTGGTGTCATCCTGAGATTTCGTTGAGAATTTGTTGACATATCGCCTTGCGAACACCTTGGCTTGAATTTGTAAATTGCAGTATGGGTCATGTGGTAATTAGTTAGAAACATAATTAGTGAACTTTGTTAATTCGTTGATTATGCGTTTCAACTTTTCGTGCAAGTAATTCCCGCCTCTTCGAGTAGACCAGCTCATGAACTACAATTGCGCTATCTGCTATAGGCAACTTTCAAAAAATTTTGGAAGTGTTCACTGAAACATCCGGTATATATATATATATATATATATATATATATATATATATATATATATATATATATATATATATATATATATATATATATATACGCCAGCCGAAACCTGAAAAATAAAGCATCGCTCTTTTCGTACGTGCGTCCTCAACCTACAAGTACTTGTTCAACTACCGGATCCCGGCGGACTTTCACTTTACGTATATTTGTGCTTGCTGGCTCTGAAAACTACACCACGTCGTAGGATCATGGCGTGACTAGCATTAATGGTAGAAGTTAGAGGCTGTAAAATTAGTGAGGCCAATTGTCATCACCCGAAGCGCTCGCACTGAAAGATGAGCTGCAATAGTGTTCCCAAAGGGATCCTCAAGGTTATTTGAAGCCAGAAAGACAACGTGTATGCTTGTCTATGTACAATCTGTTATTTCCACGCTACATAAACGGCCTTACTGACGCGCTAAAGGACAATAAGTGCCAGGGCTCTTATTCACAAACAGCACTTAAGCTAGAATTGTTCGTAGGCAAGTTCTAGCCAATAAGGAAGCTGGTCATATCATTAGCGGAGCTAATATCTCCTGCCAATGATAATTGGCCGATATAATGATGCAATATGATAATCGACCGGATAATGATAACGGCCGGCCATGCCATTTGTGAAGTCATTTATATGGCCTCCCAGTGGCTTTGGGCAATGGTAAACACAACTTAAGAACGAAAAGCTTTGTGAATTGGACCCCAGATTTCCCATGTATAGTCTGAGCGACCGTGCATGCCCGTTCGTGGGAAGCGCAAAATTTAGGCGACGCAGTAATGGTTTACGCACTTTATCGTCTTTATCCCGTCTTTATCGAATGATGAGAATCTAGCGTTACATGTAACTACACCGTTATTATTATTAGTCTTCTTTTTGCGTCGCAGTATTACGTAACTTCATCCTGGCCAGGCTACTCAGCCGCGCATGAGAAGCTTTAACGGCCGTGGGCCCACGTGCAGTTAAGCACTGCGGCAATGCTAGCGGTCTCCTGATGGCATCGGCTAGTGTCTTATAGCCGATAATAGACCGCTAACGGTGGCTCTTAATTAGGGCTCGCGGGCGGTGCACTGGCGTTGAATGAAGAACGCGCGCGCCCATCCTGTTCGTTTTCTTTTCTTTTTTATTTTTTTTTTGCCGCGACGCATATTGTGAAGCAGCTGGAAATGTAGGCTAATGGAAGACATCATGAGCAACCGGCGAGGATTAATTAGCGGCGCCGTATAGGTGACCACGCCCGCTCGGCAAACGTTAATTGTCTGCTCATATTCAGATGGCCAGGCGAGAACAAGGGAGAAAGAGCATGCAAGCTGTTGCGGTCCGGGCAATCAAATTTATGGATATGTGAACGTGGATTTCGCTAATGAGAAGCAAAACGATTCAGTATGAGTAACCGTACCTGATAATTCTGTCGGCTGGCCGGCTTTCTCGGCCCCGTCCGTTGCCGTTCGGAGCTGCCGAATACGTCATTGGACGCGACATGTCGTCCACTTTTACACGTGCGAAATGGCTGTTGCTATGTGCTGTGCATGAGCTCATATCTCGTTCGATATAAGCTTTCTTTTTTTTGGTGCAAGCAGACGACTGCGCGCACTTTCTGTGCTATTGTGCTTGTTTCGAGTATAGTAAGTTATTATAGCTTTTCAATCAGTCACGAAGCTTTTAAAAAACGCGCTAGCGCTCTTAGAGCAAGTGTTGCTGACGCCTTGCAGTATTGCGGGCACCAGGGTCGAGGAATTCGGCGTACAATCTAAGAAAAGTTTCCTGAAAGAGTTAAGTAATAGTTCTTTTTAATTGCCCAGATTGCAATATTTTCAGGTTGAACATGATTTTCTGTTTGTGTTATTGCGAGCTTACTCTTGCATTTTGTTTCACAGACATACTGTAATCCGCTTCAACGGAATAAAATTACCGACAAATTTCTGCAGAATTGGGCCAATTTATACGATTAAAACTAGTGGAAAATCTACACAGTTGCGATTGATAGGTTGTAGATAGGTAACGGCCAGACGCGCAGATACAAATAGGTGACAGAAGACGCGCAGCTACAAACGCTGGGTCACGTACAGCTACAGCTATATACCGTGAAACATCGCATATTTCCCAGTCCCTTTCTGTAACTTTGATCGCATGTTCTATTTTACGTGCAATAAGGAGTAAAACGGCTGTAATTTGTCTGTCATTTTCATATCATGGTGATATTACATGAAATCTTTAAAAGGCTTCGCGATTCAGCCCGGTTTTCTTTTTAATTCCATACATAAAAGAAAGATGTAAGATGTAAGAAAGACTGTTTCTTTACAGACATTTCATGAGTGTGCCAGACGCATACACTTTGTTCGTGTGGAGATATCTTATCCAACCTTCTCTTCTTTTCTCCTCATATTTTCTGCCATAACCCCACCCCTCCGTGCAGAGTAGCCGACGGGATATTTAACCTGGTTGACCTCTCTGCCGTTCACCTCTCGTTTTCTCTATTACTCTCCATCTCGCATGATCTTACATTCCGGTCGAGATACGTGATAATGAACATCGTGTCGCAACGAAAGTCGATTTCCGTCAATTATTTAAGCGCACCGATAGTCCAATTCCAAAGTGTGCGTAGAAGAGAGATAGAGAGAGAAAAAAGGGCGGTACATCCATCCTTCTTAATTGATTGGCGACATTAATGGGCTTAGCACTCTATATTACGATGCGTACGTAATTCATTGTGCGTTTTATATAATGATTATTATAAGCTGTACGCACGCAGTGACCCATACCTGCTGCGACGCATGACACCCAGTCGCTCGTACATTTGCGGAACGGTACTTAATTCCACGTGAGCCCGGAACCACCCAAAACCAACGTCGCTCATAGCGCGAGCGTCACGAGCCAAGTGAACCCCGCTTCTGGCTAGTTATGATGATACCACAGATTATCTCTCCCCCTATCCCGCCCCCCTTCCTCCTTAGAAGTTGGAACGCTCTGGAAGACGGCGCTGTTTCATTGAGAGCAGCAAGGAGTCTTCTTTTAAACTTTTGTCCGAAAGCTACTTGACGCGGGCGTTGCGCTATCAGCGTCGCGTCGCACGATTCCATGGCCGAAGCGTCCCGACATCGCAGTTGGTCAAGATGCCGCCGTTCCGTTCCTTGAGCCGTGTCCACTGTGACCATGCGCTTTCCTTGTTTATCATGCACGATACCAGCAGGCATCTTCTTCTTTTTTCCGTGGCCACGTTTTTTTCTGTTCGAGTCCGCACACGCTGCCCAACTTGCCATCGCTTCTGACATTCGGTGCACGGCTCGGCGTTTGCTGCCTCGGCGGTCGGTATGATGCAGTCGAGCTCTGTCCTTATTTGATATCCCAGCAAGAGCTCTGCTGGAGAATTGCCTTCCTTCACGGGCGTGCGACGATAACGGAACAAAAATCTTGCAGTCCATATTTGAAGCTGGATTACTTCATTTTTCTTGAATGCTTCTTTCAGGCTTGTAACGGCCGTCTCCGTAAAACCATTCAATTGCGGATGATAGGGCGCTGTAGCGAGGTGTTGTACTTAGTTCTGAGCCAGGAAATTACCGAAGTGAAAACCTGTGAACTGAGGTCCGTTATCAGTCACAAGTGTGCGGGGTAGACCGAACCTCACAAACATACCCCTGATGGCCTCCACGGTTGTTTCTACTGTTCGGAAGTGCTTCTAGCCACTTTCTTTCTGCACCCGCGACCACCGATATCCTGTGTTCTTCAATAGGACCTACATATTACGCGTGTAACCGACTCCATTTTTCTCCCGTTGTGAGCCATGCAATAGGCGTTTGTGCTAGAGCCATCGCCGCAGCTTGTACGCAAGCAGGACATTCACACACCAAACGCTCGATTTCATCATCCACGCCTGCAAACAGAACACGGATCTTGCTACGTTCTTGGTGGCCGCCATGCCTAGGTGCGTCTCATCGATCAACTTCAAGATGCGACAGGTTAGAGCAGCGGGAAGAACGATGCGGTGGCCCCACTGTACCAAATCTTGACAGTAAGTGAGCTCTACCTTCTTGCCGAAGTGCAGCCGGAACCGAATTCGTTCTTCAGACAAAAATTTTAGCCAGCCTCTTTTAATCCAATATTTCACTTGCTGCAGCGTTGTATTTGCACTGGCCTGGCCGTCCGTTTGCGATGCCGCATTCACGACGCTGCGTCGTCTTCTAACCTCACCCCCCATCCTCTTACATTTTGACCCAAGCGCACCGACAGAAATAGACACGGATGCCAGTGACGTTGACACTGGCGCTGTTCTTGCACAACGAAATACTGGCTTCGATGAATACGTCGTTGTCTTCGCTAACCGCGCACTCACGAAAGCGGAAGCAAACTAGTGCGTTAGAGAAAAAGAATGTCTGACTATTATTTAGGCCATAACTAAATTTCGTCCTTACCTCCAATACCGCCAGTTCGACGTCATAACTGACCACCATGCACTCTGCTGACTATCCTCCTTGAAAGACCCTTCAGGTCGCCTCGCTTGATGGGCACTCCACCTCCAAGAGTGTGCTATTCCAGTGCCGTACCGCTCTGCCGTAAACAATCGGACGAGGATGTCTTGTCTCGCTCCCCAGTGTCAGGCCAACCCAATTATCAGAAAGTACGAATACACAACTCCTCCCTCACCGCCACGGACGTGCTTTCGGAGCAGCGGAATGATCAATGGATTGTTGATATGCTGGATTTTCTGTCACGCCCATCAGCGCCTTCTCCTGGCCATGAATTGCGTCGCCAAGCACATTACTTCGCTGTTCGTGACGGGCTCCTATACCGGCGTAACTACGTCTCAGATGGCAGCAAATGGACACTCGTGGCTCTTCGGCATTCACGTTCGGACAAATGCGTAGCGCTTTACGATGACCCGCAATGCGCACATGCAGGAGTACTAGAAATATATGCGCGCGCCTGCGACTCCATTATTACTTGCGCGGCATGTACTGATTCGTCCGCCAATATGTCCGCTCCTGCCTCGCTTGCCATCTCCGCAAGAATAGCCCTCGTCCCTCAGCTGCTCAATTGCATTGCCCTTGTCCAAGACGCGCCTTTGACCGCGTCGGAGTTTATGGGCCCCTTACGAGTACTTCAGATGGCAACCACTGAGTGATTGTGGCGATAGGCCATCCTACGCGCTGTGCGGAAACTTCGTCTCTGCCCAACGCATCTGCGCGTGATGTTGCCTGGTTCCTTCTGCGTAACATCATACTTCGCCATGGAGGCCCCAGAGAATTGCTGAGCGACAGAGGCTATGACGTTATGACGTTATAGAACTATGAACTATAGAACTATAGAACTATGACGTTATAGAACGTTATGACGTTCGCTATGACGTTATAGAAGCCCTACGCAAGAAATGCCAAGTAATTCACCGTGCCACTGCTGCATACCACCCGCAAACTAATGGGATGATTGAGCGCTTTAACCACACTTTTGGCGACATGCTAACCACGTAAATCTGACCAGACCAATTGGGACCGCGTTCTACCCTTCGTGACGTACGCTTATAATACCGCCACACAGACCAACCACTATGGGATTTTTCCCGTTCTTTCTTCTTTACTGACGCGAGCATTCTTGCTCAATGGATATCATGATTTCGTACCGCCCTGACTCAACAGAGGCTACTACCCTGTTCGAAGCTGCTGCACACGCGGAAGAGCGCCGAAAGCTCGCCCGCACATTTACTTCGGCAGATCAGCAGCGACAGAAGCACGCTCGGCATATACCTGCCTCTCCTGCACCCTATGCCCCTGACTAGTCTGGCTTTGGGTTCGCGCTACCAGCCCTGGACTTTCCCCCGAACTCATTTCTAAGTACCAGCGTCCTTAACGTATCGTCGGTCAAACGTCTCCGGTGACCTATTTGGTAGAACTCCTTGAGCCGCCTTCGGATAAGCGCCGCCGAGGCCGCGAAGTCGTGCACATTCAGCGGCTCAAGCCGTACTTCTATCCACCTCTGCTATCCTGCCCGTAGGTAGCCAGGACGGCTATTCTTCTCCGGGGAGATAATTGCCCTGGAGAAGAACGAGCAGCATGCACTGCTCCGAGAAATACAAGGACAAAGAGCTGTTCGAAGCCTTGTGCCTGTGTTGCCTAAGCTGTATGACCTCTCGCTGCGGTGCTCTACTCTCTGAGGGTTTCATAAATTAAACTAGAGCGCTTCTTGACATATTTGTTTCTGTGAGGTACGCGAAATTTCTAACGCTAACAGCCTTTCTTTCCAAACGCTCAGACTAAAGAACATACTCTGGCGAATCCTCTGTGCTGTTATCTTCCAACTTGTTCGGTAACAGCAAGCGACTTCAGGCATCAGCATTACAGTTTTCCATTCCCCTGCGATACTGCAACGTGTACTGATAGCTGTTTAGGTGAAGCGCACCGCAGAATCCTAGCCGCTGCTATGGGAGGAATGGCTTTTCCTGGGTTAAACAAACCCGTCAGGGCTTTATGGTCCGTTACTAAAACAAACTGACAGCCGTACCAGCACTCCTTAAATTGTGGCCCACCAAATACAAGCGCCAGTGCTTCCTTTTCTAGCTGAGAATGGTTGGGTTCTGCTTTGGACAGCGTCATTGAGCGAAATCCAATAGGATAATCCATGCCATTGATGCGGTGAGAAAATACAGCTCCCACTCCTACAGGTGAAGCATCGTATTCCAACTTCAAAGGTTGGTTAAGGCCGATCCACACGACGGACCAAGTCTGTGGGCCGATCGGTCACGTGATGCGACGTCATGGCCCGCCATGGTCCGGTCCGGGGCAGAGCACATCCACACGGCGGACCGCCATAGCAGACGGCAGAGCAGACCAACCAGCTACACTAACGCTTTTTCGTGTTATCATTGTAATAATTCCGGCTCGAGACCCACAAAGCCCGGAACTGCTCATCGAGGGATACAAAATAAAAAACCTCCTCATCACTCCAAGCGGACATGGCGCTTAAAAAATATATCTTCTGCACGCACGTGTAGGCGGAATGGCGGA
The DNA here is from genome assembly GCF_050947875.1 of Dermacentor variabilis. Classification (NCBI taxonomy): domain Eukaryota; kingdom Metazoa; phylum Arthropoda; class Arachnida; order Ixodida; family Ixodidae; genus Dermacentor; species Dermacentor variabilis. The sequence continues at coordinate 98,309,427 of NC_134570.1, read as the reverse complement.
TATGAAACCACTGGCTTTTGCTGAGCCGAAAACTAGATTGGATTTGGCTGAAGACACTCTGTTGCCGGACAACATTCGTTGGCTACGCCAAAATCGCTGCGGTTTTGCAGCGATCGAAGCGAGAAAAGCGAGGCTTTTCTCGCGATAAAGCGAGAAAAAGCCTCGGCGATTTGTTGGACCACGAGGGCCGTGGTTTTGTGCGGGCCAACGGTCCGCACGAACTGGTGACGTCCTATCACGTGATGCGCGGACCGCGGTGCAAAAGAGCAGTTTGGTCCGTCGTGTGGATCGGCCTTTAGGGTGAAAGTGTGTCAGAAACCTCGATGCTCGTATGTCTTGCTTCATCTTCCTAACCACTTCCTCACGTTTTTGTTGCCATTTCCACTTAGCTACTTTTGCTACTAGACTGTATCGTGAAAGCAATACCTTGGACAAGTTCGGTAAAAATTTCCGCTATTTCGTTGAATTCCGGGGCATAGTATTCTTCGAGGTACTCCGCGGCTTCATCATTGTTGAGTACGTTGATCTGTCTCGGGTGAAAACGTCCCTGGACAACTCGAATCCCACGGTCCGGTAGCGAGGTCACTAGCGTCACTCGTCCTTTCGTAGCGTCCGTGATGTCTCGCACTTTGAAGTAGACTTCGAGGCGAATTCGGAGCGTTGACCACGCTCCTTCAAACACTGGTGGCCGTCCCACGCTCATGGCTTTGCGGGTTCGGGACTCGTTCAGATCCTCGTTGTCTTCGTCGCCACTGCTGCGACACGTGACACCCAGTCAGTGGTACAGTTGTGGAAGGTTACTTTATTCCATGTAAGCCCGGAACTACCCAAAACCAAGGTCGCTCATGGTGTGAGCGTCATGAGCCGAGCGAGCCCCAGTTCTTGCTGCTGATGAAAAACAGTACCCAGAGTTGTGATCGCCCGCTTACCCCTTGAAACCAGTGGTTCACGGAGGACGCGACAAGGGCGAAAGAACCAATAACCTCGTCAAAGTGATGATTCGTGACCAATAATGGGCTCTGCCACGAGGGGTGCTGCCAGGAGAGGTTCTGAAGTAGAGGTTCTGGGGATATTCCTTCGCATCACCTGTCATCCGCCCTGATTGCCAAGTCCGCGCCGGAGACGACGTAATTGTGCTTCCCCCTTTGCCTGTTAATGCACAGTGCCGTGCGTGTTTTGGAACAAGTTCCCCTCTGAGGAAAAAAGGCTACCGACCTCCGGATTGGCGGATGATGATGTCATCCATCTCCTGACGCAGGATTGGAGGAAGCCTACGGGACAAGTCCCACGGAGGGGTTTCGCACGGGAGTAGTACCGTTGGCATGGCTCTCAACCACTATGTTTTCACTTCGCAGGCGCTACTCGTCTCCTGGCTTGCTTGGTTATCAACCATAACGCGTGGCATCATTGCCTCCAATGTTCAGCGTTTCCACCTTGACTTGACCGCTTGCACCTTGAATGCTGCACCCTTCATCAACATGACTCTATCTGCGCAAATCACCCCTGGCTCCCCCTTATACGCTCGTCGGTGACATCACCTGCTCTCAACTTTATAAAAATCCCATTCACTTTCTATGGGCACGGGAGCAGTAGAATTGACATGGCTCTCAACCACTTTGTTTTCACTTCGCGGGTTTGTGCTTCCTTTTCTTTGTACGCTAATAAAAGCGATTACCCATGTTTGCTTCTGCTCCCGTGCTTGAGTATTCTGTGAAACCGCTTGTGAGTGTTTTCTTATGGCGCTTTTTTCGTTGCGCTCGAGGGATGTTGAATTAAACCCTGGCCCTAAGACCAACTATGAATCTCTGCTTGACATTGAGTCCATGCCAGATGGCCCCTCTGAGCGGATGAGCCTAACATTCAAGCTCATAAAAGACATGCGTACGCGTTTTTTTTTTTTACAAACGCCAGAGTTCCAAGCGGAGATTACTCCTAACGTTAAGGCCTCAAGAAGTGGACAAAAATCACTCGAATCAAAAGTTTCTGGTGTTATCAAAAGACTAGACGCGCTAAAGGACAAGTCTCAAAACGTTGATAATGTCAGCCTGAAACCTTCCAGCATAACGAAAACAACTCAAGGAGGTAGCACTCGCAAATTAATCTTCTTTGAACCTGTGCTAAATGAATTTGAAGATCGGTCGCGCCGCGACAGTTTAATTTTCCACGATCTGCCGGATAATAATGTGACGGGGCAACAAACAGAATGCAATATAACCACATTAGTTGGTAGTGTTACCGACACACTTTCTGTAGACACATTCCAACGTGCCCGCAGCTTAGGTTCGTATATGCCTTCTAAATGCCGCCCTGTTATTGTGGAGTTTGCAAGTTTATTTCGCAAGTATTCATCATCATCATCAGCCTGGTTACGCCCACTGCAGGGCAAAGGCCTCTCCCATACTTCTCCAACAACCCCGGTCATGTACTAATTGTGGCCATGCCGTCCCTGCAAACTTCTTAATCTCATCCGCCCACCTGACTTTCTGTCGCCCCCTGCTACGCTTCCCTTCCCTTGGGATCCAGTCCGTAACCCTTAATGACCATCGGTTATCTTTCCTCCTCATTACATGTCCTGCCCATGCCCATTTCTTTTTCTTGATTTCAACTAAGATGTCATTAACTCCCGTTTGTTCCCTCACCCAATCTGCTCTTTTCTTATCCCTTAACGTTACACCTATCATTCTTCTTTCCATAGCTCGTTGTGTCGTCCTCAATTTGAGTAGAACCCTTTTCGTAAGCCTCCAGGTTTCTGCCCCGTAGGTGAGTACTGGTAAGACACAGCTATTATATACTTTTCTCTTGAGGGATAACGGCAACCTGCTGTTCATGATTTGGGAATGCCTGCCAAACGCACTCCAGCCCATTCTTATTCTTCTGATTATTTCCGTCTCATGATCCGGATCCGCCGTCACTACCTGCCCTAAGTAGATGTATTCCCTTACGACTTCCAGTGCCTCGCTGCCTATTGTAAATTGCTGTTCTCTCCCGAGACTGTTAAGCATTACTTTAGTTTTCTGCATATTAATTTTTAGACCCACTCTTCTGCTTTGCCTCTCCAGGTCAGTGAGCATGCATTGCAACTGGTCCCCTGAGTTACTAAGCAAGGCAATATCATCAGCGAATCGCAAGTTACTAAGGTATTCTCCATTAACTTTTATCCCCAATTCTTCCCAATCCAGGTCTCTGAATACCTCCTGTAAACACGCTGTGAATAGCATTGGAGATATCGTATCTCCCTGCCTGACGCCTTTCTTTATTGGGATTTTGTTGTTTGCTTTATGGAGGACTACGGTGGCTGTGGAGCCGCTATAGATATCTTCCAGTATTTTTACATATGGCTCATCTACCCCCTGATTCCGTAATGCCTCCATGACTGCTGAGGTTTCGACTGAATCAAACGCTTTCTCGTAATCAATGAAAGCTATATATAAGGGTTGGTTATATTCTGCACATTTCTCTATCACTTGATTGATAGTGTGAATATGGTCTATTGTTGAGTAGCCTTTACGGAATCCTGCCTGGTCCTTTGGTTGACAGAAGTCTAAGGTGTTCCTGATTCTATTTGCAATTACCTTAGTAAATACTTTGTAGGCAACGGACAGTAAGCTGATCGGTCTATAATTTTTCAAGTCTTTGGCGTCCCCTTTCTTATGGATTAGGATTATGTTAGCGTTCTAGTATTATTCCTGATTAACAAGCATTTATAGTTAGTCGCATTTGCGTATTTGCGAACAGCACATAAAATTGAGCACAACCAATCACGCTTTCTCGTTTAGTGTACGTATAATATATATATTTTTTTTGCTCTAGAACTAAGTATAAAGCCGCAGGGAAGATTGAGGCACAAACAGGTATTATTTCCAGCGCTAACATTTCCTCGTGACTCCAGTATTGCAGTTCTGGCCGTTTTACTTGGTTTTTCTCACATCAATTTGTTGCAAAAAAAAAAAATAAATGGCACGCGGATGCCACTCTCTCGTTCAGGAAGCGCCAAATGGTTCTCCCGGACACCTCAGGTTCGAAAAGGTTCCAGTGTCACAAAGACCAACTTCATCGACTGAAAGGTAAAGCCTTGAAGCACTACAGCGCGGGTCTGAACCGCCCCGAAAGAACGCCGTACAGCTGGCAAAGTGTTCCTTCTCCGCGATGCATAAAACGCCCGACGCCTGCTCGACTTTTTTCAACGGCGCACGAAGCCTCGTTAACTTGCGAAAGTTATGGCCATACACGAGCCGCCAGCGGCGATGCTCTTCTCTACAAGTTGCCGCGGTCATTGATGGACACGACGAAGAATACGGTCACAACCGGGAAAACTCTTAAGTTCGTAAAGAGAGAGAAAAAAAAGAAAGATAAAGTTTCTGTCAAGGGCGAGGTGTTCCTTTTGACGTGGCTGTAACATTGGCTGCCTTTGGGTTCTTTTGTATTCGAACGTCTTCTGCTGGCATACTACTCGCAGCCAGGGCGCCAGGCTATGCCCGCAGCGCACTTCTAGAAAGTGGACTGCCTGCCCGTTCGCCGCTTGTAACGAGGCTCGGCTGCCAGTCCGCGCGCGCGCTCAGTTTCCGTCCTGCCCATCCGCAGAGTACGCGCACAGCCTCAGCCCCATCCGTCATCGCCGCCATGGTGGCCAAAGCAGCAGTTCACGCAGGTCTCGTCCTTTTCGCTGCCTCGGTGGTGCGTTTCGGGGCAGCGGAGAACGAAGAAAAGGTCACGTGCCTCCAGATGAGGGGTGAGCGAGGGCTAACGTATAAATGGCGTTCGTCTCTTGAGAGTGTTTTTTTTTTTTTTTTTGCCGTATCGCGAGACTTAAATTCATGACTGAACGGTAGGAGGCGGTTGCTAACATTTTTTGTTTCTTCTCTCTTCTTTCGGGGAAAATTATAGCTGTGGACCGCCGTAATTATTTATAAAAGAAATGCAGCGTGAAGGAATTTGGCTACGAGATACGGGGTTACTTCAACACTGCAGGTGCCGAGCAGTGGCTCAAGAGAAAGAAAGTGATACATTCAATATAGGGACAAACAGAGAGTGAATAAGGGAAGAATCGGCAATTTCGAAGCGAAATTGAACTTCGGCTTTCAATTTCTCTTCTAACAATCATCATGTTTTGGACAAATTAACGAAAACATAACTTTGAAAGAATGTTTTTTCTCCGTGTAAATGGTCTTTGTGTTTCTCTTTAGCGTACTTTTATTATATGCAATGTTTCAAATTCAGTGAGCAAAAACCAGCTGAATAATCAATCTCTGATGCTTGGAAGGGTGTACAGTTTCGCCATTGTTGGTATATGTTGGTTTGAACAGTCTGCATGTACATTGCTTGCTACTCGCTAGTGAGAGGGCAGGAAATGCAGGAAAACCCTGTGCAGAAATATTAGGGTGAGGATGCGTGGCCGAACAAAGGACGATGAGAATATCGCTGTACTCGATGGCCGTCTGGTCTTCTATTCGTGCCTCTGCAAGTCTCGATAGCCCTTGTTTATTTTACTGCGCGCGGAAGCAGACCGATGTCATTGCACGCCTTTGTAGATGGAAGGTCACCACCCGCACTCTTGCAGTACGTTCGGCTGGTCATTTTCGAGTTCTCCGGAGGTGCATTTACATTCTGATCATCGAAATCCAGTGTTGTGGGCACATCCGCCTGCTTCACTCAGGGTTTGAAGCGCTCGAACACGCTCCCGCCTTCAAGCTGGGAGCGTAGCCAATTTGCTGCAGATTTCCGGTCACCTGGCTTTCCCATTGATTAGGGAGCAGCTGAACGTTTATTTATTTTACTCTCAGGGCCTTTCAGCATTAGAGAAGGGAGTGGGTTACACAAGAAACAATAGGACATATGACTTACGGGGTTGAGCAGAACATTTGCTAATTGTACAAGTTAGCCGAGAGTTTGTTAAGTACAGCAGTGCAACACAGCCTAGTATAAGCCGCATGAAAAACAACATGAGGTCATACAAAAGAGAAAAAAGGGAAGGAAAGTCAGGGAGATTAGCCAGTGCAAGTACTGCCCTGTGCTGGGGAAAGCACATAAAAGGTGTGTGGGGATGCGCGACTCTCACACATCCCCTGATGTTGTTTTCGCCGCATGGCTCCCGTCTCGTGTAATCTGGCGTCGCCGCGTGGCTTTACGGCGCCGGTCGGTGTGGTTTCACAGTGGTACGAGAGATGGCACGAGTGTTGCGATGCTAACAGTAGGGATATATACTTGGGCGCAAATGGCTGTTCCTCTTTGACTCGGGCTCGGTAAGCGGCGCCGACGTTCCGCGCGTGCGCCGATCCATGCTTCTGCGAAACCGAGCAGGACACCGGAATGGACGACCACGATCGTTGAAACGCGCCACCATTCGCGTGACCGTACGCGAGAACGACCAAGTGTTCGTGTCCAGCATGGGGCGAAGATATTCGCTCGCTATCCAGCTGCGGTGAGTCGGACTTCCTCAATTTGTCGCGCGCCCATCGGCATGTTCTGTGGATAGTAATTCGGCTAGCAGGCATTAGTGCATGAAAGGCGCAGTAAATGCCCTTGTGAATGTTCGCACTTTTGTGTTGTTCCGTTGTACCAAGAGCACGTGTGAGCCACCGCACGGGTGAAAGAATAAAAATAAAACAAAGTAAAGTGACAAACATTCACACAATAGTGTGAATGGTACGGGCTACAGCTTTCAAGATCTGTCGCACAGTTCCCAAGTCCTTAAGGACTTGATCAGAGCTCGTGAGGTCTTGAGTGCCGAAACCCGTCTGGACCAGTGTCCTAGAACTTTTTCCCCTGCGAAGGGGCGATCGTCCAGTTTTTCGAGCATGGTCGCGAGTACTTTTCTTGACACATTGTAGCGGGGACAGTCACAGAAAGGTGCTTGGTCTTCTTCTCGCTGCCACAGTTCTCACAAGCAGAGCTTTCGGCCATTCGAATGCGGCAGAAATAGGCGTTCGTAGATTCCACGCCGAGCCACAGCCGGCACAGAAGTGTTGCTTCCACTCGTGGTAACCCTGGTGGAAGACGGAGTTGCAAATGTGGATTCAATCTGTGGAGTCGCACATGGGTTAGTGAATTGACTGGTGTTCCACAGAGTCTGCGTAAGCTCACGTGCTAGGAGCGAAGCGTTGTGGGCGGATTTGTTCTCAACAATGGTATTGATATAGTATGGTCACCATCGTGGGCCGATCGGGCAGCGTTATCCACACCGTGATTTTCTAAAATTCCGCAGTGACCCGGTATGCAATGGCAGATGATCATGTGCCCCTTATCGATTGCGTGATGGTGAAGTGTTCAGATGTCTGCGACTAATTGCGCGTTAGGTGCGTGGTTGGATGGGGATCGTAGACACTGGAGAGCTGCCTTCGAGTCACAAAAGATGAACCATGACTGCGATGATTTGTGACCAATAAACTCCAGAGCAGCACGGATAGCTGAGAGTTGTGCAGCCGTCGGTGATATAATGTAAGACGTGTTGAATTGGAGAGCGACAGATTTTGCAGGAATTATCACTGCACCAGCTTAACAACAGGATTATCGCCGCCAACCATGTAACTTTACTTCCCGGCCACGGCGGCCGCATTTCGATGGGTGCGAAATGCGAAAACACCCGTGTGCTTAGATTTAGGTGCACGTTAAAGAACCCCAGGTGGTCAAAATTTCCGGAGTCCTCCACTACGGCGTGCCTCATAATCAGAAAGTGGTTTTGGCACGTAAAACCCCAAATATTATTATTATTATGTAACTTTACTGTCGAACTTCAAGCCTGCAGCACGACCATCTCTACTTTTGGCTGAACTGCGTGAGGACGGGACAAAAAAGCTGAACAGTTTAATATGCATGAGCATGTTCAGCTAAAAACCCTTCTTCAGTTCATTTCTTCTACATCGGGCCCTCTTTCTAACATGTCCTTGCATCCTGTGCACGTGTTTTTTCTTTCTTTCTTGTCCCGTCCTCGCGCAGTTCACCCAAAAGTTAATATGCCCCAACAAGCCAGACTAAACACCCTTCTTTAGACCATCTCTACTGTTGTGGCGCCTGCCTCCACTTCAATCCCTTTTTGTCATTCCGGGAATCAAAAAGAAAACAGACATGTCGTCTTTCGCCCTCAAACGAACTGTGCTTTCACTCCTGCATGAAAACCAGAGAGAACGCATCCACGTTTACACGGACGGTTCTGTCGCCTCCAAAAGTTCATACAAATGCTTGCTATCATATAATATTACCTAGTGCTTTAAAAATTTCTAACTTTTAATAAAGGGTACAAGATCAGTGAGAAGTTCATCCCATTCTTTCGTTGTACGTGGCAAAAATGATAGCAAAATACTTGCCGTGTTACAATCAATTCTAACTCTAGGCTGATGATCAGTGCGGTGAGAGAGAGGGGTATAAGGAAAGCAGGGACGTTAACCAGTGAAGAGTCTGGTTGGCTACCCTACGCTGGGGAAAGGGGAAAGGGGAAGAGATATCAGTGCGGTGAGATAAGTAATAGGGTCACGACATGAGTATCGTATGTAGAGTAGGGTTGTGATATAGCTTATAAAAGATAAGCTAAGCGATAAATCGTTGACGTGTTGCCAGTGACCGAGCACGCGTGTTTGATTTCACTGAAACACGCTCGCAGCACTGTTGTCGTTCCTAATAATAAAACGCTTGAGTTTTTTTTTCCTCGGAGGGAATGGATTAGGTTTCCCTATTGAAGCGGGACAAAAGTCATGGCGCATCTTAATTACACATTCAACATGATGATTCCACGTTAAGCCTTCGTTCGTTCGTTCCCATGTTTTCTGTATGACGAGGTATACGCCAAATAGAAGAAGTAGACTTTTTTACGCTATTTGGGTGCCCTGTACAGTATTGCTGGTCGCCTGCTCATGGCAGCACTGACTCGAGGGTATTGTCATGGAAACAGCGAGAACGCAGTAAGGAGAAGACTGGCTACGATAGCGGCTCCAGCGCCGTGCACTTCAGCAATTTTTTCTTTTTTTGCACTTCTATAGGGCCATGTTAGCCATCTCGAGTGGATCAGGTAGGATGTAGCGGGAAGCGCACTTGCCGAATTTCGCGTACCCCCGCAATTCCAACTCCGCAAAATCAGTACCCTGTTGGTCTCGGGCCTGCATTCGCAGAAGATAGCGCTTCTTCCTCGTCACAGTAACGGTCTCTCTCTCCTTCCGTCTTGAAGGCACTCCGCACCCTCCTTGAAAACCGTGTTCGAGCGCGGTAGGAACTAGTCGAATGTACTACTTGTTTTTGCGCTATCCAATTGAGTGTTGTTGGTATAGGTTGTAGCTGACTGTACTGATATCGAGGAATGAGAACCGATGTTGTTACCGTACGTTTCGTCCACCACGTGTGACACAACCTTGACGCAGTGGGGAGCGCCCAGCGGGAGTGCATGAACAACGTGTTCCACAACCTTCGGGTGCCTCTGGACACGGACGGTGCCATTCCCGTAAGTACACATTGCCGCGCCAGTCTTTGTGCAGCGATAGCTGCTTACGCGTTTATAATGCGCTTGGACGTGCGTCATCGTTTCTGGAATCGTTTATATGTAGCTTATGCAAGGTGTTTCACGTAACTCGAACCAAGGATTTAAAGAAAGAGCGGTTAGCCGCAGCTCAATCATACCAACGGCATATAGTTAGCCGTCATGCAGCGCTCCTTAAAGGATTCTTTCTATTCGTCTTAATTAGTTAATTAAATAATATGAATTATGCAAAAAATATTCACTTTAGGATCAAGTGCTTTTCGTTTCGTCGTAAAGGGGATTCAGAAACGATGCAATTCTTTGTGGCAACGTATAGATACTGCGTGGCGATAGCTTTTTTTTTTCGGCGTTTAAAGAGAGCCCGCGAATTATGAAATAAAACCACGTGAGTGCACTCGTGCGCTATCGCACTGCAGCCCTCTTCAACCGCGCTTTGCACGCACACGCGCGTGCCAAACTTCAGAGCGCGCGAAAGCTTTCATGCAAATGCAAATACTTTTTTGCGAGCGCTTTGCCTGCGCGTATCGTATACAGTCATATACATGTTTTTGTGCGCTATAGTCGGTTAATGCGCATCATCTGGTTTTCTGGCGACGTACGTGTCACACATGGTGTCCCGTAAATGGCGCTTGTGTCGCCCAGTCGCGACGCGGCGCGGCACCGGGCTTCTCGTGTTGCGGTTCTCGTCGTCGAGGCGTTCTTGGTGGACGCATGCATCCTGGGAGTTCGGGCAAGCATTCCTTATGCGAGAATTTCGCTGTTCGTCTGACAGAGGCTGCAAGAAACGGCCGGGGGCGATACCGTAATATCTATTAGTCAGCGTATAGCATCGAAGCCTCCAGAGTGTATGCTGCCCGCCGCGATAGTTTAGTGGCACTGGCGTCCAGCTGCTTAGTCCGAGGTCGCGGATTCCCTACCGGCCCCGGTGGGGTCATTTCGATGAGGGCGAAATGGTAAAAAAAAGAAGAAAAGAAAGGAAAACGCCTCGAGTATACTTAGATTCAGGTGCACGTTAAAGAACTCCACGTAGTCGAAATTAATCCGGAGTCGCCCATCACGGCGTGCTTAATATTCAAATCGTGGTTTTGGCAAGCAAAGCCTCAGAATTTAAAATAACCTATTTCGAATGTATACGGTAATGCGTTCGGTGGCTACGGGTTTCGTTCTTTCGGTAAACTCCTGTTTAGGCTGTTTATGTAAGTACTATTTATATAAGTTATTTTACAAATAATAAAAATAATATACTAATACTTGCACTGATCAAATAGAGAAGGATGCTTTCGATTGCTAACACTTCTTTTTTGCGCTCCCTGCCTTCTGTCACCACCTTTGCAGTTGCCTAAGGGATCAACCGAGAGAGTGAAAATACTCGCCACTGGCTGCTTGGCTCTCCACGCTCTCCAAAAAATTCCAGTGTTTGGCTGCGTGCCCGCGTCGTCGGTGAGCGTGGCGAGAAGGCGCGAAGGAGAGGAGACTTTTTATTTTCTTGCTTTTCTGGTTCTCTCTCTCTCTCCCTCTTTTGTCCTCCCTCTAAGTACTGACGGTAAGATGAGACGCTAAAGCTTCTAAGGTCAGAGATGAGATGAAAGAACAAGATGCGGTACTTTTTCTCTGCGTTTCGTTTGACCGTGGTCTGTGTTCTCTTATTTGCCTGAACTCCTGTGCCTTTCTGTGGGGACCTGATCTCACGTTGCCTGTTTTTAGTTGATCTTCATGAGACCACTTTGCGTTCCAGTGCGTTTTGTGGGATTTCTGTCGTGGGCTGTCATTAGTGCACTTACGTCACCTAACTTAAAAGGTTAATCTTCGTTTTTGACATTTTTCTTACGTTCATTTGCCACCTTGATATTCGATTATTATTATTATTATTATTATTATTATTATTATTATTATTATTAGATGTGAAAACGAGTAGCCGTAGCCGTTTATACGCACCAACATTTCCTAAATATCATGAACTAAAAAAAGAAACATTGGCCAAAATAAAGAAAATTGCAGAAACCATCGAAGATGATTGTCAATGTAACCGCATAGCCGAATGCTTTTTTGAAAGTTCATCGCTTCGTTAAAAAAATCGACATACTTCAAAGCGCACATTTGTTGTGGCGAAAATATTAAATAATAGGATACAAGTTAATTTCTCCTGGTCGTACAGTTGAAAACATCACAAAGCGCTGAAGCCGAGCAAGAGAAGCCGCTTGAGGAACGCCCTGCACCCGTAGGTCTCACGTCGTTCGGACAGGCGCATCGTACACACAAAATGGAGAACAGCAACGCCAACGATGATCGTTTAAAAGACAATGACGATTGTTCGTTGCGCTTGGTATAGTCTTACTGCGTAATTCCGTATTTAACAGATACGTTGACCCGCACATCACCAGTGGAAGTATATATACGCGGTTATACACGCAAGTCGATTCGCGCTACGTGTGTTGTCTCCAGCGGCGCGAGCGCCGTCAAGGAAGGCGACTAGTTGACATCTTCCTCTCCCGCCGCTAGCACAGGGGAGGGAAGAGGGCGGCAGGAGAAGGGGAAGGCTGTCCTTCCCGAGCGCTCCACCGGGGTATCTAAATCTTTACACGCCCCACGGCTCTCGCATGACAGCGCGGGCGTCTCGAGCAGCCGTAAGAGTTTTCCTTCGGCGACGAACGCTTACCGCCACTTGGCTGCGCGAGGGATTCGCACCGGCGTCTTTGTACCGGTGGTGGAAAGTCCGGCCACCAAGTACCGGTCACAAGGGCGGGTGAAAGGGCCAAAGGAAGCCATTCGCTTTGAGGCCCGTAAGCTCGTCCAGGGCCCTGCCTTTCGGATCCTGTTCGCTAATGGCCAAACCTGTCAAGGAATTTCAGGCAGCGACCCGTACACAGTGCGTTGGACTTCACCGCAGTACACCGAGGTTAACTCGATGGGCAGCATTTTTATAAAAATTATATTTCAGGACGGACCGCCGAAGTTCAACAAGTGTTTCGTTTAGAAAAAGTCCTGCCGGTACTTCCTCCTAATACCGTACGCATTTACGCCACTTAGGCTGGACGTAACGCTGCGTTATTGCAGCGTTTTATTCAGGACCGAAACACTCGGTGAAAAACGGCGCACTGAGGGCCGACGCATTGCTGCAAATATGCGTGTTATTAAAAGGAATTACACTCTCGACGTTGCTATTTCAGGTTTTCTTTTAGAATGGCGGGTCTTTCGAAATATATATACATTTCTTTTAATGTGGCCCATGATTACGCTGTTGCCTTGCGGCAAAGTTCAACAGGGGCCCTATAACGTAAAACTATTCCAATTTCCTGACTTCAAATTTGCGTAACCACCGACCCCAAGCACCGGGCGGTCACCCGCAGGGTTGTCTGAACAGACCAATCAAACGCTCTCCTCGTTCATAGGAGGTCAGTTTTGTTTGCTTGAAAAACGAATAACATTGCCTACACTGAGCGGCTTGTCGTATCTAATTGGCTGACAAGAGGCGATGAGAACGCTTAAGTGGAGAGGGATTCACTGGGGCAAAGCCAGTGCACTGAAAATCGATAACCGGATGAAGAGGGTGGTGTCGGCGTCTGCGATTGGGCGGCTTTCCCTTACTTAGCTTGTGGTGGCTGGTCGAAAATCGCGGCGGCATGCAACGGAAGCTTACGAATGACGCTAAAACTGACCCTCAGCAAAGAAGAGTTGGCAGAATGAGGTAGTAAACGGGCCAAAAGTGCTTGAAAACGTTACACGGTCACGCAAGTTTTATTATACGCAAATACATCCATGCTCTCCTGCAGGTGCGAGTAGCCAGCGTCTCAGCGATCGGCGGCAGCCATCTTTTATTCCTTTCGGAACGGGGCAGCCTGCGGCTATTCCGAAAAAAAAAAAACAGTTTTGTTCGGCATATTAATGAATCTTTATCGCGTACACGTCACTTTGACGTGGTGAGTTCGTGCGGCTTTGTGACGTCGCGTGACAGGCAGGTGAAGTGGGTGCAGCCCGATAACTTTTTACCAATAGCCGAAGGCTAATGGCGAAAAGGGGTCGAATCAGAAATAACTGTTTTTCTTTTTTCTGTCAAATCATGCATAATCAGTGTGTACGCATCATATCAGATGGGGAGGTATTGCGGTTTTCGTGACGTCTCGTGACAGACAGGTGAAGGGGGGGGGTCAAAAAAGTTTTTGACCAATCGCGGAGGGCTGATAGCAGAATTGGAATAGAAAAGTTTGGAATAGTTTTACGTTATAGCGCCCCAGATTGTCGAAGGAGAAATGTCAAAAATCACAGCGTATAAGATACTAATGCTATTGTAGGCATGGGAATGCCGAGTTATGGTGGCTTCGGATTGGCAACGTTCTTGCAGAGCTAGGGCACCTCGAAGGCGTGCATACTGTAGTCGGATACGGCTTAAGTCAACATTGGAGCCCCGCCCACGCCCTCATAATCGCCAGCCACTGTTCCTCCCCGAGGCTGCAAATAGTTCGTGCTTCAAACTTTTCCTGTTACCTAAATTAAATAAGACAGTAACCACAAAAATAAAATTATTAGCACGCAATTTCCTACGTCTTCCCTCGTCTCTTATAGCGGAATGGTGAAAGCCTAATTCTTTATTGAACTGAAATAAAATGCTTGCTTCGTTGCAACTATCTATTGTCAGGTTTCGCTTCAGTTGACAACGAAGTTTCATGAGTAAGACGGGCAAAGCAGTGAAATGAACTCTACCGCAAACTTTTGAAGAGTGAAATGCTCAGACACTCTACACTTTGTCCTTGTCTGTTGCACACCTCATTGCTTCTGCCGATGAAAGGGCTCTTCAAGAACAGCAGACGCTCCGGATGTATCACGTACGACGCCATGTTGAAAAGGTCGCACGACGACGATTTTGTTTGCTTCTGTGATTGGCTGGCAGAGTAACACAATCCTGCGCGGACCATGTGCCCTGGTTGATAATCGCTGTTTTTTTTTATGTTCAATCCTACTATAGCACCGTTCCATGTGTCCACAACGGGTTATTTTCTATTAAAGAAGCACGTACGAAGCAGTTTTAACTTTATATTACACAAGACGTGTTTTATTCAATTATAAGAATTAGTGCTTGAATGTACAGTTATATGCAACGTAAAAAGTGTCGACAGGCCGCTAAATCTGAAGGACAGACGACAAGGTCAGTGCTAACATTGCGACAATTTGTCGTCTGTTCTCGCTTTCTATCTCTTGATTGTATGTGCTCTGCAGGTGAGTAAATTGTGCTTAAAATCTAACACGTGTGAATGAAAACCTTTCATGAAGATTTTAATTTCATAACGCATCATCTGTGCAGCCGTATCGTGGCCGTATTCGTGTTTTAAGCTAAGGCTTGCTTAACGCTAGCCAACAGCAGCGTCCCGCACCCGTATACCCTCGCTCCCATGACGTCACGGAGCCCGTTAGGAAAGTCCCATATATGGTGGCACCAGGTTTCCCTCTACGTAATATTTTGAGAAACTCTATGCTACATACGACTTTTCCTCCATCAGTGTCTCCTTTTCATGATCAGTCGTTCTTTACTGGTTTCCGTCATTCCTATCTCCAAGTTGTCTTATACTGTGAACTTTATTGTAGACGTCTAGCTCCCTTTGCCGTCGTCTTTTTGTTTTCTTTTTCTCAGATTGTAGATACCTACGAGTGCGTTTACAAGAACGAGGAAGCCAAGGAACAGGTAAGATGTCGAGCGACTGCAATAAACACCTTTACATGTTCCGAAGGCTCGGTACCATACGCTTGCTCGCGGGCGCACGCACTTGCACACGCGCTCCCAGGTGCACGTTCTGGGAGGTCGGTATAAGCGGTCACTCTTGCGGCAAAGCTCAAAGAGAATCGTCACACGCGCTGTTTCATGCTTCCAAACACTTCGTACATGCACTAACGAATGGCAAACATTAAACCTTGCCTTCTTTGTGTAAAGCTTGTGTTCCTTCATGCTTCGAGGCTGGAGCTCGAAAAGCTCTAGGGAAAAAAAGGATAATTCAGGAAAAAGAGATGGAAATCACCTTATTTTGCATTGAGGTACTAACTTACGCTTACTGGTGGTGCTTTCATTTAATATTATTTAATTTTTTTTTTACTTTTAGACTTGATCTCGCATTTTTCCATACGCGGAATGCCGGGAACGTGGCAGAAAAGCCAACATCAGAGTTGGCTTGAAGGACACCGCGAGCTCAATGACATTCATCGGCGACAGCGCTACGAACAACATGATAGTGAAAGCTAGTACCGAAACCGGAAATAGAGTGGAAAATGTTGCGAGAAAGACAGAGATATTACAGAGAACAGGACGGACAGTAATAATAAAAATGTAGTACATACGTGGGCGCCGACAAGCGAAATGCATATAACGGCAAAAAGAGATAAGATGTTCTGTTGTCAGGCGGCGATAACGCGCTAAATTTTGCAAAAGTAAAACATCAAACAAACAAACAAACAGCATAATAAAAATAATTGTACCATCACATCAACAAGGCGTATAAGAAATAAAAAATGAATTCAAAGAAAATATGGTAGGCGACCCTAATCTTCGACTTCGGTGTCTTTCAGTGGCACTCGCACCTCGGCGTCGGTGTTCTTTAGGTTAACTTTAGGCGAACGCAACGCACGAACCTACCTCGGAAGCAACTGTTTCCCATTAATCAGCCGGTTCAATATGATGCCACCTTGTCGTGTGTGACGTCATTAGTGAAGCCATTACTTTCGCTTTCTGCTTAAGGGTTTCCAGGAATTTCGTCAAAGCCGGGGTCATATCTGGTCTCTAAAGTCTGCGATTCTGTGCTTTGGTCTGCCGTAATAAGTAATTTCGGATTAATTATAATTATTCCAGACACTTCAGTAATTCCAATTGTAACTAAACTTATGCTCTGATATGATATCTATAATGAAACCCATGGATATTGCACTGTGCTATCTTTTTCTATTTTTTCCGACTTAGTGTGAATATCGTCCCCAGATGTCTCAAATATTTCTAATTAATTCTAAATATTCCAGGCGCTTCAGTAACTCAATTTGTTACTAAACTTATAAGCCCTGATATGATATATCTATAATGAAACCAATGAATTTTGTACTGTACTATGTTTTTTTTTTTAATTTTATGATCTATTGTGAATTTCGTCCCCGGTCTTCCCAATGATTTGTAATTAATTCTAATTATTCCAGACACCTCAGTAACTCACTTTGTAACTAAACTTATGCTCTGATATGATATCTATAACTAAATCCATGAATTCTGTATTGGACTATTTTTTCTATTTTCCTTCTGATTTATTTTTAATTTCCTCCCGGGTCGTCTCAGGAGGTGAACCAGAAGTGCTGCGCAAGAAACAATAGGTTCACCTGTTGCTCGTGACAGAAAAGAAAAAAGAAAAAGAAATATGGACGCGCGAGTAACGTTATGAACTACCACTGCCGCATGTTTTTCTACGAATTTCTGCTTCCTGAATTTTACGTGCTCTTAAGTGAATGCTCTTTTCAGTTTGAGGCGCGAGTGCATCTGGATTAATATCTGACGACTGCATTTTACTCACAGTAAAGGGTGAATGGTGCTGTAGCCCTTTTATTCCATAACCAGTCCCGTTAAAGGACATATGCCAGAGCACGGATGGACGGCGCTGGCGTGAGCTCGGGCTTTTTCGAGTTTGGCAATGTCCGGCAGTAACGTACGATCAGAATTTATTTGCCCAATGTGATCAAGCATGAGCAGGTGTTTGTAAGGCGAGAAGAGAGAGGTACGCACAAATCTTCGAATGGAAATTTTACGGGAAATCCGTAAGGGAATAGTAGCGATACATAGAACATACAGGTGTACCAACTATCATGCCCCATGGTTTAAAGATACGCAAATGAAACGTAGCAGGACAGAACCAAGGTAATGTTGTTTGCCGTCGCTTTGAGATACTCAGATGGTTTTTTTCTTTTTTTTTGCATTCCGCCTAATTAAATAATTATTCTTTCATTATTAATCTGCTTCTAGAATAATTATTTAGAAGAAAAGTGTCAATGAAAAAGTTGTAGAGCAGCATGAAAAACTCCCGATACAGCTTTCTGCTGCTCAACACGTGTTACATAAAAGTGTTTTTCCGAGAGGGAAAGAAGCCCGCGTATACACGCAAAATTGCCGCGCGACTGGCCGCCCGAGGCGCACACACAAATACACACACACAAATACACACACACCATGAATCTCAGCAATCATACGTAGTCATAACGCATTCTCATATGTACCCCCATAGGACCCCACGTACATGTATAGTTATAGAGCGCATCGAGTCACGCGTTACAGACAGACGGACGGACGGGCGGACGGACGGAATTTCATAGGGAAGAAGCCCTAGAATGCTTACGCATTAATATTCGGCAGATCCCACAACTATGCGGGCACCGCTGTTAAGCGAAGCATTCATTGATATTTTCGCGTTGTTAAAGCAAACGTAGCGCTAATTACCGAAAAGTGTGTACAGAGTGACGCAAATGAAAGGAGGTGACTCGAATGACAGCGATTACCTTCTTGCCTTTTGTACTGTGTGCCTATTCGTGCACATGCCCAGTAGTATTTACCTTTCCGGGTTGTATAGGTCAGGAATGGGCGCACACCTGTAGTGTCACCATGCCCAGATGCCCCCATACCCAGTTGCTTAAGTTCTTCATTTTAGACACATATACAGTGGCACATGCTATTTTTAGGGCATTCGACAAAAATGGGCCCCTGCGTATACATGTAGTGTCAGATGCCCAGTTGAACAGACCGAGTAGCCTACGTTGTCCATTTGGGCCTCTACAGAGTGGCACGTGCCATTTCTGAGGCATTGTCCAAGAGTGGGCCCATACCCAGTGTCACATTCCCAGTTGCACCTGCCTAGCACCCCAAGTCGTCTAATTGGCAACGCAGCACTCGCAAAGTGTGAAGAAAAAAAAAACAAAGAAAGTTTCGCTTCGATTCTCCACAGATGGTCGCAACAGCTTGTAAACCGTCGATAGCTCCAGAGCATGGGGAGCAACGTCCTTGAAGCCGGTATTGTAATTCAGGGGGGTCGAGCAAACTCCCGTTTTCGAGAGCTTAACGGCACGCCATTTCGCACTCTTGCGTCTGAACGTGCGGAAGCCTATGGAAATGAAATGACACTTAGGAATTCCTTCCCGATGGTGACAATAATCCAACGGCGAATTTCTAGGTTAAATGAAAACATTATTCTCGGCGATACGGCGTACGTAAAAGCGCACTGACAAATTGTTCGTAATGGGAGCAATGTAAGAAACGGGAACACATCAGAAAAAGAAAAGCAAAGAAAATACTGTATTGTACAAACTTAACAAAGGAGAGTGAGAAAGAGTTTAATCGAAGCCGAATATATTTTGCTTGCTACACGCAAGGCGTGCCGCTTGGCGTAAACGTTACTAAACTGGACAAGTACATCAATGAAAGAACGTTATAATTTGCTATGGTGTTGGGCTGCTGAGCACGAGGTCGCGGGATCGAATCCCGGCCACGGCGGCCGCATTTCGATGGGGGCGAAATGCGAAAACACCCGTGTACTTAGATTTAGGTGCACGTCAAAAAACCCCAGGTGGTCGAAATTTCCGGAGTCCTCTACTACGGCGTGCCTCGTAATCAGAAAGTGGTTTTGGCACGTAAAACCCCATAATTTTTTAGAACGTTATAATTTATATGATGCTTATGGAAACCACTGAGGGAATAGTGATGTTTATTATTAATATGCCTAAGATTTGCTTCTCCAATGTTATTGTAGCGTTTTATTTCCCAAATATTGCGGTTCAATATTTGAATTTCCATGAAAATCTTTTTTTTGTATCTGTGTTTTTCTTCCCGTGAGAATGGAACTGTTCATTCATACGAAAGATGATAACATTGATGATAACTGCGACGACAGTAAGAACAGCTACGACGACGAAGAGTACGATGACAACAGCAACAACAGCTACGGCGATGACAGCAACGAAAACAACTACGATGACAACGACTACGACGGCGACAACTAGACATGACAGCAACAAAAAGAACTACGATGACAATGATGATGGCTACAACAGCAGCTAAGACGGCGACAGCAACAACTACGATGACAACGACTACGACGACGACAACTAGACATGACAGCAACAAAAAAAACTACGATGAGAATGATGATGACTACAACAGCAGCTAAGACGGCGACAGCAACAACTACGATGACAACGACTACGACGACGACAGCAACAACATCTACGACGACGACAACGGCTACGATGATAACTGCGACGACGACGACAGAAGCAACAGCTACGGCGACGACGACTACTACGAACACTATAACAGCTACGACGATGACAGCAAGAAAAACAACTACGATGACAACGACGGCTACGACGACAACTACGATGATGACGACAGCAACAACAGCTACAACGTCGACGACTATGACAACAACAACCACGAGGACAACGACGATGACAGCAGCAAAAACAGCTTCGACGACGATGGCTACCACGACTACAACAACAGCTACGACGATGACAGCAAGAACAACTACGATGACAACGATGCCGATAAGAATAACTTCCACGACGACGATAACAACAATAACAACTGCAACAACAACAACAACGACGACGACGACGACAACAACCGTCTCCTCGTATTACGCTTAAAATGACCGCTACCTGCACGGGTCGGCACAAGCGCGGTGAGGATTACTAGATTATCCGCGGGTGAAAGAAGATGAAGAAAGCACGGCAAGAGAGGAAAATTTCGATTCTGTATCCACAAGAAAGTATCCTACAGGTGAATTCACTTGCACATTTGAGTATGATGTACACCGAGAAGCTTAATTGGAGTCCGCATGTAAAGTATATTACCTCAAAGAGAGCACGTGCAGTAGGTATGCTGCGTAGACTTTGCAGTAATCGACCTGGATACAAAATTCGGCCTCTGGTTCTATTAGAATGAAAGACATTACGCTTATGTCCCGGGCTCCCTAAATTTGTCGCTAATGATATATCAAGAAGCATGCCTGCCTTATCTTCTCATGCGATTTCATATCCTAACAGTACAAACTTTTCTAAATATATATGCACCACCACAGAGGAGGTCACAGCCCTGTACTATGTGATCTTAACGACTCGGACAGAAGGACTTTGTCATCAAGGAATCTGGAGCGGATCAAGGCCAAGCCAACGACTAAAAGCGGTTTGTTCACGTGGCTCTAGAACGAGGCAAGTCAGCTCATCTAATCGAGCAGTTAAGCGGTGGGGACCTTCATGGTGTGCACGATAAGCTAAAAACTTGCAAAGATGGACTGCGGGCGCTCAACGAACAGCTTGAAGGCTACTTCATGGATGATTAAGCTGCAGAATACTATGTCTCTGTGGTGGACTATGAAGACGATGCTTCAGCTATTTCGGCTGTACTCTGTCATCACACGGGGCAGCATCAGGCGTCAACGAGAGTGAGCCAAAGTACTTCATATAACGATGTCGCTGGTGCACGTACAGCTGCAGGAAGCCGTGCCCTCGGGAATTTCATAAGTCATGGCCTCGTCGGCTCTCGCTTTCCAAAGCTCGAAATGCTTCACTTCAGCGCAAGCCCATCGCAGTGGCAGCCATTCTGGGCATGTTTCACCATGCCGTCCACGAAAATTCAGGTCTTACGAACATCGAATGCATTCAATGCGTGAAAGACCTTCTGAGTGGACAGGTAGCGAAAGCCATCGCCGGCATTCAGTCTACGGATGAATCCTATGGGAATGTCATTACTCTTCTCACCCATCGCTTTGGAAACAAGAGAATCATCGAGATTTCATAAGCACACCGGCACATTAAGTGGTCCCCGGCACTTAATTGAAGGGATGAGTCGGTATAAGCTAGCTTATTGGAGCGGATAAGATGTGCAAGTTCTTGCTAAACAAACTTTGCTCGCGGGAAGAAACTCTATGCCTAGTTGCCATTAACCTGAAGCTTCGGTGGACGTTTCAAGGGCCAATACCATATGACGGACACATTTTCACGCATGCTGCTACTCACATATATATTATTCGCACTGGTTTCGTTGACGCAGACGTGTTTCGCACGTAGCCATGATTCTGGGATATCAATAGCATTGACATTTGTGATCCACTCACAAAAACGATGACTACGAGAACGAGGCGATTCGGTGGTTCACCGAAGGAATCATGTGCGATAATTGGTTGTAGGAAGTGGTACCTCCTTGGAAGCCCCTCAGTTCGAGTTTCCCCGACGACCGAGCGGTGTTCGTGCTACGATTGCACAGTTTAGTACGACGCATTTGAGCAGATCGCGATCTGATACAGCAATTTGACAAAACGGTCAAACAGTGCGAAGCTTATGGCCACGCAAAAAAAAAAATAATGCTGTAGAAGGCGAGGTTCCAGACAAGGGCTACTACATGCCACATCATGCCGTAATTAGAGAATCCTCAACAACATGACTTAGAGTAGTATCAGACGCCTTATCACACGCGCAATGTGCAACGTCTAGATACTGGGAAAGAGAGAAGTACATGTGAACAGATCCACCTTTCGCACTTTGCTCGATTAGAAGCTCCCCAGGAAAGTGGATACAGTTTGTTTCTAAAGGAGTCGTCGAAATCCAAGCAACAACCGACCCATCGCATTGGAATCACTGTCCCGGAAATAAAAACCAAGTGGATATGTTGAGTCGTGGACTTCCACTCAAAGATGTCTTTGAGTACTACGTGGTTGTGCTGTTGACACAGTAGCCGAGCCTCGCGCCAGGTTTTGAGTGGTGGGGGCTTCACAAGATGCTCACTGCGTGCCCAGAAAGCGTCTGACGTGTGTCCAGCTTTGCGCCAAGGTGGTCAGTGCACCACTCCCTAGAGTTCGTGTGAACTACTCTCGCTCGTTCGAAGTTGTGGGAGTCGATTTTGTCGGGCCAATGTTTGTCAAAAGACTGTGGTGCTGCGAACATGTATATTGTGCTGTTTACTTGCGCAACTGGGAGAGGCATTCACGTTGAGCGTGTACTGGGTGTTACGGCGAATGCTTTCCTGACGGCTTTTAAAAGGTTCTTTGCTAGACAGAGCACACGATTCGTACACCACGAACTGTGCACTCTGATAACACCGCATTATTTAGGAAAACATCACGCGAACTAGCTCACATGCACCGACTGTTAAGAGAGGAGGTGATGAACTACTACACTAGTCGCAATATAGGCTGACAAGTATAAACCTTTATCTACCCTCACCCGTCGTTATCAACCTCATTGAACATTTGCTTATCATGTTTGACAGCGAACATTAGGGTATGGCAGGTTTAATTAAGATAGAGGTCATTACGGCATTTGAACCACGATCATTGGCGCTAATTAAGGCGAAATTAAATAGCCAAAGTTAAGATAGATTTAATTAAGCCAGTAGAACCCTTGAACTCTGGTGGGAGTCGAACCCACGATCTTTGGTGTTAAATAAGATGAATTAAGGTTGATTTAGCGAAGCTGTTGCAAAACCACCACTGCATTTGCTGAGGGAGGCATATAATGTTCATGGCTCGGATTTTTGTTTTGAACTTGTTCTTTATTGGAACGTACGGTGTTCTGTGTGTTGTATAAGTGATTTCAATGAATGTATGCACTGTTCGCTTCACTTTGGTGAGCGCCTGTAGCCTCTGCCATACATGGGTATGAGCCAATGCTTACAGGGGCATGAGTCATTGCTTAAGGGGGTATGAGATGTATTGTCTTACGTGACGGGCAAATTCCTCGTTGGGTAGGCATGTAAAAGCTTACGTATTTAATACCTTGAAGTTTATTGATGGAAACGTCCCCAATACATAATTTCGGTATCTAAAGTTCACTCATTCTTTTACTCTTTGACCTGGATCACATATACACGACGCCACCTGGTGATCGGGTCTTTCAGTGCACCTACCAACTAACATGTTCTTGTGCAGAAAATGATGTGCTTTCTTAAAATTATATTGCAGGTGTTAGGATCATTCACCGCAAATAGCAAAGAGAAGTACTTGGAGATCGCAGACAAGGTTGAGGTGAGAAATGCAGAATTGTAATACATAACAGCTTTCTCAGCTTACGCATTTGATTATGCAAGCATGAACGTATCTCTTCGAGCTTCTACGTAAGCCCCTATCACTGTAGATTCTTCATATATTTTCAGTCGTGCTTTGGAACCTGGCATGGGACCAAGAAGAAGGCTCTTCCGAGGTATGACCTCGTACTAGCAACTTTTCGTTTTGTGATGTTTCTAAAGAAACACACAAAAGCTTTTTTCCTTGGCTTGTCTACGCACTTTCTGCTCCGCCCTGGTGTTTTCGTGTCATAGACGAGGCACTGTATACATTGGTGTAGCCAACTTTTGAAATGATCTTCAGCGCGTATATATATTGTCACGTGGTCATGACGGCGAAAAAGGCAGCAAAACTGGGAATGACGAAACTAGCGTTTTATTGGGTGAACTTGTGTCCTCAAAACCAAATTACACTCAAAGAACAACGATAGCGGCCACTCATCACGGAGTAGCCGGCTCCTGCGTCTGGTAAGGCGACGACTGCGTGATCATCGAGAAGCACGTCGAAGGTCGGTTGTTCTTTGTCTTGCGTTGCAGTTAGGTCTTGGCTTCGGATGACGGCTGCATCATATTAACGCGTGGCGGAAACGTCGCGACGTCAGGTCATCTTTTGTAGGCCTATTCTTTGCTTCTAGGCTTCGTTGGGAAGGCGGCGTCTCGTTAATATATCGCGGCGATAGACTTTTCGGCGTCTCTGCGGGCAGCGGAGATCTTCGTCAGTCGACATACAGCAACCGCACCTCCATCGGTTTCTGTTTTTATTTTTCCGGATATGGGCTGACGGACCGGCTTCGCGCAGGACCAGTGTATGGCCGGCGCTGCGGTGACAGGTAGCGGCCTGGTAACGGTGAACGGGACGGTCGTCGAGGGCTCCATTGAGTGGTGGCGAGGTAGTCGGCGATGTCGTGAGGCCGTTCGCCAAGCTGTGGTCGCGGCGCGGTAACGGCGAACCCTCGCAGTCCCGTCTCCTGGTATGGGCATCGTCGGGAGACGTGACCCGCTTCCGCGCAGTGGTAGCAGGCCGGTGGTCAGGAGTGCGCCAGACGTCTGTCTTCCTAGGGGAGGTTTCGCTGGACGACGGGTGGGCGAGCTGGCGGGAGCTGCGGCGGGCGGCGGAACTGCGTCGTTACAGCGCCCTGGCGCGGGTGCGGAGGGTTAATTTGGCAGAGGCCGACGGCAGCGTAGGTAATCCTTCGGGAAGTTCCAGTGCCCGCTGGATTCCTTCTCTCACTGTAGTAGAACACATTGTGGGGCTAGTTGGTTCGTGGCTTTCAAAAGATGAAG